>NC_043705.1:11265304-11304225 GCF_006229205.1 Suricata suricatta
GAGGGAGAGGGAGAGGGAGAGGGAGAGGGAGAGGGAGAGGGAGAGGGAGAGGGAGAGAGTATGTGTGTGTCTGTCTCTCTCTCTCTCTCCTCTTCCCCTTTGCTGCTTGCAATCTCTCTCAAAATAAACAAACACTAAAAAAAGGAAAGTAAGCTTCCTTCAGTTGCAATTATTTCAGGCCACACTCTAAAGGATTAAAAAGGAATGCTCTGTTTCTTTGAGCCTTAATTCTTCCTTATTGTTTTCAGTCGACCTGGTGGATACCTACAGTTTGTATGGCAGAGTCTCCGGGACTTCCGGCTGAGAAAGGATGAAGCCCATGGGGCTCTGGATCCTCTACCCCACTTCCCACGAGAGCTCCCACATGCAGAAGATGTAATACTTTCGTGTAGTAAAGAGGCTCGGTAATGGTTCTCACCACTAAGGGGCAATTTTTTCGCTCCCTGTGATGTCCACGGCCCCTTCCCCATCAAGCACACAGCACATTCCTGGTATATGTTTGTACAGAGGCTTCAAGGGCTTCCTGGCTTTTGTGATAGAAGCCTGAGCCCTCAGCACTGGGGGTGGGGACTCAGAGGAAGTAAAAGAAGCATGTGTAGGAAGGGGCGGAGCTCGGTGGTCCCAGGAGGATAACAGAGCCCATCCTGAGGCTCTGCGCTACTGCCCACACCTGGGGGAGAGGAGAAAGGTCTGCAAGTCCAGATCTGGATTCTGAAAAACAGCCCCATACAGAGAGGTGGGAGGGAATGATATCCTTGCGAGGGCTTTGTGCGGTACGCGCTAGCCTTCTACAATGTGGTTACAAGTCTCTTACCATATGGTCGATGCAAGTCTTTATTTTGATTTTATGTAACACAACTTTTCATTCCAGATTGCGTTACCAGATCAGCCCAGGATCCAGGGCACCGTGACTGGCGTCGGTGCACAGTTCTCTGTTTTACATCCCTTGAACCTCCAACCACGGACAGGAATAGGTGTGCGCCTTGATAATAAGTGCCAATCACATTCGATGCCTGATCTCACTTTAACGGGGCAACAAGACTTAGAGAACAGTAGTCTTGTTGGGGGGTAGTTGAGATCCATGGCCAGGATCCTGGAGCCTAGTCATGTCTGGGTTTTGGTTTATTTTATTTTTTAATGTTTATTGATTTTTGAAAGAAAAAGAGAGGAAGAGCAGGAAGGGGTAGGGGGGTGGGGGAGACAGAGAATCCGAAGCAGGCCCCAAGCTGTCAATACAGAGCCCAAAGTGGGGCTCAAAATCATGTATTATGAGCTCATGCCCTGAGCCGAAATCAAGAGTCAGACACTTCACCGAAGGAGCAACCCAGGCATCCCTGCAGACTCATGGTTTTAACCCACATCTGTTTGCTGAGCCTGGCTCTCTACCATTCAATGAGTCACATGCTCCACGGCAGTGCCCTCCACCTGTGGGTCTAGGACACCATCGAGTTACGGCAAGGTGTCTGCACATCCCTATGTGCACTTTATATAGGCCAGGTATAGATCACAGCCCGTCTTTAAATGTATTTAGTACTGATGTGCTTGATAAAATACAGACTCACTCCTAGAAACGTACATGATCTGAACAAGTGAACTATTTTAGGTATGCAGGTGCATACATTGGGCCCAATTTGGAAGTCAGATGGGAAAAATTGGGGACACGGAGAGATGTGTCTAGGTGAGTGAAATACATGAGGAGAAGAATTCCACCCCAGGGAAGAAGAGCTAGCTAGAAGGAACTAGGCAGACTAAGCCCTAGAGAAAGCAACAGAAGTAGAAAGACAAGGTAGGAAATATTGACAAGGCATTTAGGGCCCCATGGATGGTGGTGAAGAGCTCCCAGAATAATCTGAATGGAATCTCGGTTCTGCCACTTGCTATGTCACCCTGGGAAATGAAACTTGTTACAAAGAACCTTTTAGGATAGAATCTGTCAGCCCCTCATGTTGCCAAATCTGTGCCCAGGATCCAGTGCACCAGGATCAGAGCTGATGCTCTGTTTTACCTCCAATTGACCTTCCCCCCTTGGAGGTGCACAGGGATGTTCTGTGCACCAAGTGAGGGATGCATGAGGCATCTGGCCAATCTTGCCCCAAGCTCTATTGTGAGGTTTATGGGAGAAGGCAGAGTGCCGGAACCCGACAAGGAATGCGTATAATGCCAGTTTTTGAGTGGGTCTTTGGCCAATTCTGCTTCCTCTGTCTCCCTGGGAACGGTGATGCTCTGTATTTAAGCTCGAGTGTAGACAACAGAGATTAAAGGAAGAGGTATCTGTGTAGTTAGAAAAGGCTGCCACAAATCCTTCACCCCCTGCTCCATAAGAGAGGGCTGAAGGCCAGTCCTAAGGTAGACCGTGTATAAAATAAGACAGAAGATTCAAAGTAAAGAACATTCTAATAGCCCTAAGAAGGAACAGTTGGTTGGGAAAATTAGCATTTAAAAACCGACAGGTGGCAGGGGGGACACCTGGGTTGGGCTCAACTGGTTAAAGCATTCAATTCTTGGTTTCGGCTCAGGTCATGATCTCACAGTTTCTGGGTTCGAGCCCCGCATCGGGCTCTGTGCTGACAGCTTGGTGCCTGGAGCCTGCTTCGGATTCTGTGTCTCCTTCTCTCTCCCTGTCCCTCCCCTGCTCTCTCTTCGATCTCTCTCCCCAAAAATGAACAAACGTTAAAAGAAAATTGTTTTTAAACCTACAGGCAAATTAATATGTAAAAAAGAATATGCTTTCTTACATCTACAAATCAATCAATGAGCCTCTAAGTCTGTAAGGAAATAGTTTGTATCTGGAGAGCTCTGAACGAGGAAGCAAAACAGGACAGTGTGGAATACATCTTAGAAAGATCCGTACCTGATAATGATCAAAACAGGTTTTTATGAAGGTTTTGGTGCTTCAAGTGTTTCTTTAAATGTTTTTTGTTTTTTTTTATTTTTGATACAGAGAGAGACAGAGTATGAGAGGGGGAGGGGCAGAGAGAAGGAGACACAGAACCAGAAGCAGGCTCCAGGCTCTGAGCTAACTGTCAGCACAGAGCCTGACGCGGGGCTCGAACCCACGAACGTGAGATCTGACCTGAGCCGAAGCCGGAGGCCTAACCGACTGAGCCACCCAGGCACCCCTCAAGTGTTTCTTTAAAATTCATTTATGGGGCAGCTCTTTTCCTCTAAACGATACCCTGGGAAGGTTAGTGTATTTAACCTCTAAAAACCAGATTACTTGAGGTGCCTGGCTGGCTCCGTTGGTAGAGCATATGACTCTTGCTCTTGGGGTCATGAGTTTGAGCCCCACACTGGGTACAGAGATTACTTAAAAACAAAATCTTAAGGAAAAGAAAAAAGAATCACATTACTTGTTCCTTTTCTTACTGTTCACCAAATGTGGAAGCATGCCTTCCTGGAGTTCTAAGTCCCCATCACTCCTATTTGGGTTCTCAGGTGACAGAGACCCTCTAGGGATGGGGGTGGGGGGTGACACAACCAACACCCGTTGGACAAAAATAGGGAGAGTCCTTTCTTCCGCCTTCACCTGCCTACCAAGGGTGTCTTCTGAAAGCTTCTGAAATAGTGAAGACCCATTTGAAGATAAAGTGGTCAGCTTGGGTCCATCCTAATCATCTCCAGAATCAGATTTCAAGTGACTCAGTCCTGGTGGATGTGGTTCAGTAGATGATCTATTCTGAGAGGAAGGCATGGAGCCTGGGAATCTGGTCCCGAGGAGGCAGGACAGGTGGATAGCCCCACACGTCTGTCATCCATCTGCCAGGGTGTGAGTGGAAGCACTCATACAGTCAGGTCTAGGTCAGGCACAGAAAGAAGAGATTTTAAAAATCCCCCAAAATAACACCACAGATGTTTCTTCCTGAGCAGTATGGTAACTGGCAGACAGAACGGTGAGGTGTCACGAGAACAGGCTTTACGCAAGTCTCCCCCACTACAGACAGATACAGATTGGTCCCTTAACCTCACAGAAGCTGTTTTTCATCTGTGAAGTGAACCAAAAATATCTGTCATGGGGAAAACACTTTGGATTCCAAGTGAAAAAAAAAAACCTCCACTTTTATGGACTGCATGTTTATATCCCAACCCCACCCCCACAGAACCAAAACTAATATGTTGAAACTCTACTGCCCAGGATGATGGTGGTTGGGAGGCGGGGCCTCGGGGAGATCATTTCCATGGAAATGAGGTCATGAGGGTGGGGCCCTCGTGGACGGGATTAGTGCCCTTATCAGAGTCACCGGAGTTGACTGCTACTCTCTGCAAGATGCCTAGGGAGGGTATGAGCAGTCAGGAACCTGGAGGGAGGTCGTCACTGGACACAGACCATGCTACCACCCGGAGCTCCGTTCTCCAGCCTCCAGAGCCATGAGAAATACTCTTGCTTTGTTCAGAACCCATCCAGTCGACAGGACTTCATTATAGCATCCTGAACAGATTAAGACCCCCATCCTCAACCACCTTCAGGGAAAAGCAGACTGCTTCATGAAACAGTTCAAATATGGCTGGATCCAAGGAGGCAAGCGGTGTTGGAATCCTTACCTTTTCATTCCATCTCTGCTCACCTCACCAGGTCACCTCATTCTCTCTGACTCTAGGCAACTTGGGTTTCCAAAGCAGCTCCAAATTTATACCCATCTGGTAACAACCCTAAAGGCAAGAGGTTATGTTTCTCTGCATCCGTTTCGGGAGGCAATTGCCAGGGAGAGCTCTTACAGGGCCCGTGAGAACACACACTATCTTTTAACCAGTCCCTGTGAGTGGGAAAGTGGTAGAGGTTCTTTCGGCTCACCAGACTCTCTAGCCAGGAAACCGAGATGAACAGTCCTATGAAAACCCTGTGAGGAGCAGGGCAGAGATTTCCCTAAGGAAAACTAGGAGGCTGTGATTGCAATCAGACTAAGGCAAAGAGGAAAATGTGCTAAGGAGGGTGGCTCAGTCAGTGAAGCATCTGATTACAGTTCAGGTCACGATCTCACGCTTTGTGGGTTCAAGCCCCATGTGGGGGTCAGCTGTGCTGGCAGTTCAGAGCCTGGAGCCTGCTTTGGATCCTGTGTCTCCCTCTCTTTCTCTCTGCCCCTCCCCTGCTTGTGCTCTCTCAAAAATAAACATTAAATAAATAAATAAATAAATAAATAAGAAGATATAAGGAGTGACAGCACAGGATAGTTCACATTCTCAAATTCAGCATTTCACATTGAATGAAGGAATGTCTACTGCTTTAAGCCCTTCAGTTTTTCCTGAGATATGACCATGAGAATAAATACCCATTCAACCCCCAACTTCACACACACACACACACACACACACACACACAGTGTAAAATCATTAAAATCACAAAGGTATATAGAAACATTTTAACCAAGGGGTGCCTGGCTGGCTCAGTCCATTACATATCTGAGTTAATCTCACGGATGGGGAGTTCCAACCCCGTATCAGGCTTTCTGCTGTCAGCCTGCTTAGGATGCCCTGTCTCCCTCCTCTGCCCCTCCCCTATTCACTTGCACTCTCTCTCTAAAAAAACAAACATTTTTTTAAATGAGAAAGAAAGAAGCATTTAACCAAGTAAAATACTTAGACCCCTGATTTAAATTTAAAGTTTATAAAAGGAGAACTGAAAAATTTTTAAAGTGTCTTAAACTTGAATTCTTCTACCACTCTACTATCTAAGGCAGTGGTTTAACTCACATTATGTCCCAGTAAAGCACAAGCAAATCGACAATTAGTGTCAGAGGTTCCATAATCCTTTTTCAGCAATTGATGGAACAAAAGATAAAAATCAGTACAATAAAGGTAACTTTTTTTAAAAAGAGAAGTGAAAATAAAAACAAATAAAATAAAATAATAAAATATATTTTTTAAAAGTATCAACCAATAGCCCTAATTGACATTTACAGAATTGCCTCAAGACCTACAAAATAAAATTATTTCCAAGCCCACTTGGACCATTTACCAAGTTTGATGATATTCTGGATTATAAAACATGTCTCAAATTTTAAAAGATTATTAGGGTGCCTGGGTAGCTAAGTTGGTTAAGCATCTGACCCTTGATTTCAGCTCAGATCATAATCTCAAGGTCATGGGTTTGAGCCCCACATCGAGCCCCATGTTGGGCTCTGCACTGACAGTGCAGAACTTGCATGGGATTCTCTCTCACCCTCTCTCTGTCTGCTCCTCTGCTGTTCCCTCCCTCTTCCCTCCTTCTCTCTCTCTTTCTCTCTCTCTCTCTCTCTCTCTCTCTCTCTCTCTCTCTCTCAAAATAAATGAATAAACTTAAAAAGTAAATAAATTTAAAAGGATTGAAAATTCACAGACTTGTTCTCTTATATAGCAGAAATTAACTAAAACTCACTTTTTAAATTCTGAAATTCTAGTAAATTTCAGGATACAAGGTTACTACACAAAAGTCAACTGTTTTCCTGTACACCAGTGATGAACAACTGGCATTTGCAATTAAAAACCAAGTTATCACTTACAACAGCACGTAAAAATGAAATACTTAAGTCTTCTATGTCCATTATCTCTATGAAGAAAACTACCAAACTCTAATTAGAGCAATTAATGAATATCTTAATATATGGAGACAGATTCTGTGTGCGTGGATTAGAAAAACCAATATTGTTAAGATGCCCATTCTTTCCCACCTGACTTAAACACACAGTTTCAATCAAAATCTCAGCTATCTGTTTTGTGAAAATCAACAAACTGATTCTAAAATCTCCATGGAAAGGCACAAGACCAAAAAATAGCCAACACAGTACCACAGAAAAAGAACAAAGTTGACAAAAAGACATAAGCCAACTTCAAGCCTTACTACAAAGCTACCATACTCAGGTCAGAATGGTATTGGCTAAAGAATAGACAGATTTATCAGTGTAACAAAAGAGAGCCCAGAAACAGATTCAAAGTCAACTAATTGTTGGCAAAGGAGCAAAAGCAAGTCAATAGAGAAAGAACAGTCTTTAACAAATGGTACCAGAACCATTAGATAGCCACATGCAAAAATAAATAATCTAGACATAGACTGTATGCCTTTCATAAAAATGAATGCAACATGGCTCATAAACCTATGTGTGAATTACAAAATTATAATATTCAAAAAAGATAACAGGAGAAACCCTAGTTGAGCTTGAGTTTGGTGACTTTTAGACAAACATCATAAGTTTGATGCAGGATAGAAAAAAAATGTTAGGAAGGAAACTTTAAGGTTATTATTTTCTACTCTATGAATGATACTGTTAAGATTAAAAAGACAAGGCACTGACAAGGAAAAATTATTTGAAAAACACATATCTGAAACTTAAAATATATAAACCTGTACTTAACCTGTACTTAAAATATATAAACATTCCAAAAACTCAATGATTAGAGGGGGGGAAACCAACTAAAAAATGGACAGAAGATCTGAATGAATATCTCCACAAAGAGGATATACAGATGACAGGGTTGCCTGGGTGGCTCAGTGGGGTTAAGCATCCAACTTTGGCTCAGGTCATGATCTCATGGTCTGTGGGTTCAAGCAGAGCTGAAAGCCTACTTCAGATTCTGTGTCTCCCTCTCTCTATGCACCCCCGCAACTCATGCTCTGTCTTGCTCTCAAAAATATACATTACAAGAATTTTTTTTAAAAAAAGAGGATATATAGATGGCAAACAAGCATATTTATATGGAGGTCCCAATGACATGCTGTTAGGGAACAGTGAATTAAAGCAGCAATGAGATGCCACAACATACCTATTGGGATGGCTAAAGTAAAAAACTGACCTCACCAAACACTGACAAGGGTACAGAGAGCAAGGAGAATCCTCATAGCTCATGAGAAGGCAAAATGATATAGCCACCTTAGCAGTTTTTTCAAAACTAAGCATAGTCTTACTATGTCATGCAACAGTTATGCTCCTAGACGTTTACCCAACTGACCTGAAAACATATATCCACACAAAAACCTGCCCAGGAAATGTTTATAGTAGCTTTACTCATGATTGCAAAAAATCCATTGAAAGGGGAATTGATAAAGAGACTGGTACACACAGTGCAATATTATAAAGCAAAAGAAGAAATGCACTATCAAACCATGAGAAAATAAGGAGGAATCTTAAATGTTCATTACTAAAAGAAGGAAGGCAGTCTGAAAAAAAAATCAACATATTCTGTGATTCTAACATGCAGGAAAAGTAAACTATGGAGACAAGACAAAGATCAGTGATTGGCAAGGGTTGAAATGGGGAGAGGGTAGTAAACAGAGTACAAAGGATTTTTAGGGCAGTGAAACTATTCTGTATGATACTCTCATTGTAGATACACCACATTATGCATTTGTCAAAACCCACAAAACTACACAAAACAAACAGAGAACCATAATGTAAACTATGCACTTTAGTTAATATTAAGGTATCAATATCAGTTCATAAACTGTACCACATGGTAATACTATATGTTAATAAAAGAGGAAACAGTGAGCAAGGGAGAAAGGAGATATCGAGAACTCTGTACTATTTCCTCAATTGACTATAAACCTAAAGTTGTTCTAAAAGTAGTCAATTAAAAAAACACATCCAGCCCCCAAATGTATGGCCAATTAATCTTTGACAAAGCAGGAAAGAGTATCCAATGGAAAAAAGACTGCCTCTTTAGCAAGTGGTGCTTGGAGAACCGGACAGCATCATGCAGAAGAATGAAACTAGATCACTTTCTTACACCATTCACAAAAATAAACTCAAAATGGCTGAAGGACCTGAATGTGAGACAGGAAACCATCAAAACCCTCGAGGAGAAAGTAAGAAACAACCTCCTTGACCTCAACCGCAGCAATTTCCTACTCGACACATCCCCAAAGGCAAGGGAAATGAAAGCAAAACTGAATTCTTGGGACCTCATCTAGATAAAAAGCTTCTGCACTGCAAAGGAAACAATCAAGAAGACTAAAAGGCAACTGACAGAATGGGAAAAAATAGTTTCAAATGACATATCAGATAAAGGACTAGTATCCAAAATCTACAAGGAACTCACCAAACTTCACACCCAAAAAACAAATAACCCAGTGAAGAAATGGGCAGAAGACATGAATAGACACTTCTCCAAAGAGGACATCCAGATGGCCTACAGGCACATGAAACGATGCTCAACATCACTCATCCTCAGGGAAACACAAATCAAAACCACACTGAGATACCACCTCACACCAGTCAGAGTGGCTAAAATGAGCAAATCAAGAGTCTACAGATGCTGGTGAGGGTGTGGAGAGACGGGCACCCTACTACACTGTTGGTGGCAATGTAAACTGGTGCAGCCACTTTAGAAAACAGTGTGGAGGTTCCTCAAAAAAACTATCCATAGAACTCCCCTGTGACCCAGCAATAGCACTGCTAGGGATTTACCCAAGGGATACAGAAATGCTGATGCATAGGAGCACATGTACCCCAATGTTCATAGCAGCAATGTCAACAATAGCCAAAACATGGAAAGAGCCTAAATGTCCATCACCTGATGAGTGGATCAAGAAGATGTGGTCTATATATACAATGGAGTATTACATGGCAATGAGAAAGAATGAAATATGGCCATTTGTAGCAACATGGATGGACCTTAAGGGTGTCATGCTAAGCGAAATAAGTCAGGCAGAGAAGGACAGATACCATATGTTTGCACTCATAGGTCTAACAAAAGACCATGAGAAACCTAACGGAGGACCGGGGGGAGGGGAAGAGGGAAAGAAAATTGGGGAGAGAGAGGGACGAAAACTTGAGAGACTATTGAATACTGAAAATGACCTAAGGGTTGAAGGGGAAGGGGGAGGGGGGAAAAGAGGGGGTGGTGATGGTGGAGGGCACTTGTGGGGAAGAGCACTGGGTGTTGTATGGAAACCAATTTGACAATAAGCTACTTAAAAAATGTCCAAAAATTAGTCACCAAGGAAGTAAGACAAATTAGAAAATATTCTGAACTGAAGGGAAATTTTAAAATATTCTGAACTGAATGAAAATTAAAACACAAATTTCAAAATTTGCAAGATTCAACCAACGCAGTACTCAGAGGAAAATTAATAGCTTTAAAAACCCTTATTCAAGACAGAAAAAAATTTCTCTAAAATCAGTTATCTACGCCTCTATCTTATGAAGCTGGAAGGGCTGGGGAACCTGGATGGTTCAGTTGGTTAAGCGTCCAACTCTTGGTTCTAGCTCAGCTCATGATCTCACGGTTCACGAGTTTGAGCTTCACATCAGGCTCTGTGCTGACTGCAGAGCCTGCTTGGGATTCATATTCTTTCTCTCTCTCTCTGTCTGCCCGTCCCCTGCTCACTCACTCACTCTCTCTCTCTCTCAAAATAAACTTTAAAAAAATTTAAAGCTGAAGGGCTAATTAAACACAAATTAAGTAGAAAGTAAATAAAGATACAAGCAAAAATCAAGGAAATATTGAAAAAAATCAACAAAATAACAAATTGTGTTTTGAAAAGATAAACCTCTAGATAGACTGACGAAAAACAAATAGGAGACAACACAATGGATCCTACAGAATGATACAGACAATAAGGGACTGCATTACAAATAATGTCATATGAAAAAATTTGTCAAAATGGATGAAATAAGCAAATTCCATGAAAGACATCAAACATACACAAAAGAAACTGAGAATCAACACAGTTTCATGTCTGTTGAAGAAACTGTATTCAGTTATTTAACAAAATTGAATAAATAAAAACCTTCCTACACAGATAACCCCAGACCCAGGTCTTCAGGAAAGATACTCCTGGTGGCAGACAGACCACCTCTTCCCACCACCAAATAACAGCAATTGAATGTGAATCCACTGGGGCTCCTTTCTTCTAGGTCTTCTCTTCACAAAGTAGGTAAATTCCAAACTATGAAACTCAGGAGAGCAAAGGGTGAGCCTACTGGAAATGTAGGCATGTCATCAGAGAGGGCAGAATGCATTGGGACAACCTGGGTTATATATTCATTTCACAACATCCCTACTTCTTCACCCCTCCATCCCATACCTGTGTGTCTCTCTCTCATTAAGCAGCTATTGCTCATTGATCTTCCTCTTAGACTTTATAGTTGTAGCAAGAAATATCGGAACTCCTTTAGGTAGATCATCTTTAAGACTCCCTCCTTGCTCCCCTCCCTCCCCGCAATAACTACTTACTACTATAATTAGTTACTATAACTACTATATGCCAGGGAATGAAGTAACCAAAACTGGTCACGGCATTTGTCCTCATGGGGTATATGACCTAAGTCACCACAAACTGAATGAAACAAGAACAACTAGTATCCAAACAAATCTATATGCTCACTACCATTGCCCCTCTTGTATAGCTAATGTGACTGAGACTTGGACAGAGTCAGTAACTTACTGAGATTTGTAGAGCCAGAAAGGACAAAAGCTAGAATCTGAGCCTACGTTTGTCCTACTCCAAAGCCCAGTGCCATTTCCACTCTGCTGTCCCGCTAAATTAAGAAAAAAAGCTTAAACTGATTCTGAGTATGTATTATATCTCACTAGCAGAGTAATTTATTTGTACTCAACAAGGCTAACACTGGTGTATTATATTCACTGCTTGTCTATTAGGTTTTTGAAGGGCTGGTTTCAAAGTTTTTATCAGAATACATTTAAAATTCTGGGAAACTGAAATGCAAAAATCCTTAAAATGCTTTCCCCCCCTCAATTTTGAGGTAGAAATAAACTTCATTTAATAGAGAGTGTCCTTGAGGGGTGCCTTACTGTCTCAGTTGGTTAAGTGTCTGACTCTTGGTTCTGGCTCAGGTCATGCTCTCACAGCTCCTTAGCCGGAGCCCCAAAGTCAGGCGCCACACTGTCACCTGGATTCTCTCTTCCTCTCTCTCTCTCTGCCCCTCAACCATTCATGCTCACTCGCTCTCAAAATAAATAACCTTAAAAAAAAATAGAGTGCCCTTGACCTCACCCAGAAGTTCAATGAGCAGAAGTCTCTGCAAAGGTTTATACATAGGCTATAAGGAGTCTGGCTGTGTTTGAGGCTGGAGGCGTTAAGGTCTGAGTATATTTAGGCTATAAAAGTCAAGTCCTAATGCAAGTCTCCACACTGCAAAGGAAACTCCCAAGTGAATTTATTTGGGAAAAAAATGTTTATTTTTGATAAAGGGAGAGCTTGAGCAGGGGAGGGGCAGAGGCTCAAGGAGAGAGAGAGAAACCCAAGCAGGCTCCACACTGTCAGCATGGAGCTCAATGCAGGATTTGAACTCATAAACCATGAGATCATGATGTGAACCAAAATCAAGAGTCAGATGCTGAATTGACTGAGTCACCCAGGCGCCCCCCTTTTTAAGTAGGCTTCTCACCCAGTGCAGGACCCAACGCAGGGCTGGAGCTCACAACCCTAGATCAAGACCTGAGCGGAGATCAAGCATAGGACAATTAACCAAATAAGCCACCCACTTGCTCCCATTATTAATATTATTATTATTATTATTTTATTTTTACCAAGTGAATTTCTGAGAGGTAGGGCCATATGGTTGATAGACACACAGAAGCAGCGACACCTTCTCTCTCACCCATAATTCTGACTAATACCCTCTCTGTGTGTGATGTCAGCAGACATCTGACCTCTGCAGACAGAGGTAAGGGAGCGTTGGGTATCAAGTCCCCAGTCCTGATCTCAAAGGCCACACCCTTACCAATACGGCCTGACTCTCCGTTTCTGTGGGTCACCTTCTGCCATGGGTCCCTTCCCCTACACACGGACGCTTCAGCCACCACAGAAAGCAAACCGCTTTTTAAATATTCCTCTAAGCCTCCAAACACTCTCTCTATAAAGGATCTATCGCTCTCCACCTTCTAACAGCCTGCAAGTCTCAATCACCTGCTTTTCTGTAAAATCTCATCACCATGGAAACTGATCCCTCCTTCTCCTTGGTTTTCAGAGAATGTGGACAACTGTCTGGCACCCTGCTCATCATTTGTCCTCATCAAGGTGCAGGGCACGGGGGAAGGAGCCTGGACTACGTCCTTACTCTAGATGTCTAGTGCTAGCTCAGTGATGACCCAATGTAGGCACTGAATGCACAGCAAATACAAGAGTTAAGATCCATGGAAAGGAAATCCAGCCAAGGACCCAACTCCATGGGTTTGCAGGTCAACCTCACAGGAGCTGCCGGCCCCACATTTCAATCCACCACCAGTGTTGTTGTTCAGCAGGGCCGTGTGTTCCATATTCTAAGTTACCTTAAATCGTTGACGTAATTCTCAGGGTTTCCAATTTGGAGCGAGACCCTTAAAGTACTTTTCGTTATTTTTGAAATCCCTTTTAATTGGTTTTTTTTAATACCCATCAGAAGCTTGAAATTGAAATGTTATGACCGGACTGCCCCGAGATTTCTGGACTACATTTGTACAAGGGAGGGCTCCTCAGATCTGTACGGTAACTATACAGGTCATTTTCCTTTGAGCAATGTGTGTTTTATTAGAAGCAGCATTATGAAGTCGATAACACGGATAAAAGGATATGCCCAGACTGATGGTTACCAGAAGGGAGGTGGGTGGGAAAGGATGCCTGAAGGAGGTAAGCAGGATGAAAGAGCACACCTGTCGTGATGAGCACGGAGTAGTATACAGAAATATTGGATCCCTGGGGCGCCTGAGTGGCTCAGTTGGTTGAATGTCTGCCTCTTGATGTTGACTCAGGTCATGATCTCAGGGTCACAGTACTGAGCCCCAAGTCAGGCACAATGCGGAGAGCACGGAGCCTGCTTGGGATTCTGTGTCTCCCTCGCTCTCTGCCCCTCCCCCACTTGCACTCTATCTCTCTCAAAAATAAACATTTCAAATAAACATAGACATACACAAAATATACTAAAGACAATGGGGTGCCTGCGTGGCTCAGTTGGTTAAGCATCTGATTCTTGGTTTTGGCTCAGGTCATGATCTCATGGTTCATCTATTGAAGTCCCCCATGAGGCTCAGTCCTGACAGCGCAGAGCCTGCTTGGGATTCTCTCTCCCTCTTTCTATACTCATGCCACCTCTGTCTCTCTCACAATAAGTAAATAAACTTAAAAAAAAAAAAAGAAAACCAGCTACAATGATCATCCTGAAGGTAAACAGGAAGGGAATGCTTCAAGACAGCCACCTGTTGACTGATGGGAATGTTCAGGAGAGCAGAGCTGCAGGCCCTCGGGACCTTCTGCCTTGTGATTCTAGGGCATGAGCACCCCAGCAGTTTAAGAGTCTCAACTCCTATTTGCCCCATTGCCCCAAAAGTATAGAGCCCCCCAATATAGGATCCGGGGTGGCAACCGTGGCATCCACACTCCAGGCCTCTGCCACCCCGAGCATCACTGCCTCATGAAGTCCAGTCATGTTCTGGTGGTTCTGGGGGGCGGGGGGTCCCCCATACAGACCAGGTGTGCTCCAGTGTGCAATCAGAACTGAGCCAAGGCAGACCCCCTGAGTGGTAGTGGTGGAAGCCTCCACAGCACACCACGCCAACTGCACCTGACCCGCTTGGGCTGGGAGAAAATGCTTAGGACTCCAGACACCATACAGCCAGCATGGGTAAGCCATAGCTCCGTCTCAGACGAATCGGCCATCTAAGGAGCATGAGACAGAATGAAAAGGGCAGGGCGTCTGGGTGGCTCAGTGGGTTGAGCGTCCAACTTCGGTTCAGGTCATGAGCTCACAGTTGGTTCACATCCCCTGTCTCCTGGCTCACACTATCTCTCAAAAAGAAAGAAATCATTTTTTTAATTTATTTTATTTTTTTTTTAATTTTTTAACATTTATTTATTTTTGAGAGACAGAGAGAGAGAGAGAAAGAGAGCACAAGCAGGGGAGGGGCAGAGAGAGAGGGAGACACAGAATCTGAAGCAGGCTCCAGGCTCTGAGCTGTCAGCACAGAGCCCGATGCGGGGCTTGAACCCACAGATATGAGATCATGACCTGAGCCGAAGTCGGAGGCTTAAACGACTGGGCCACCCAGGCGTCCCAGAAATCATTTTTTTAAAAAGCCGCATTAATAATGTTGCATTTTAAGTACAGGAGTGAAAGCCTGGAAAGAATTTGTGGCTGTTCACACAACCTATCACACAAATACAGACTTGTGCCTGTCAAGGTGACCTTATTTTCATCCCTAAGGCCATAAGTAAATAGGTGAAATTATTCTTGCATTTCAGTCAGCAGCAGATTGTCTAGTAAAATTTCAATGAGACATGAAATTCGTGAGCTTGCAGATCAGAGAGGGATGGGAAATTCTCTTTGCAAAATTGTCAGCCTCACTTAACCTTTAGGTCCAAAGTTATGCATGGAAATGCAAATGGAGGAAATTCTTCACGCATGATCTCCTTGGTATTTCCTATTATTATTCCCCTTCTGAAAGCCGGCCCTCTGAGCTCATGCCTTCAGGTAACTCACTCAATGACTCCTTTAAGAAATTCAGGAGTAATCAGAGCCAGTGGGAATTCTTCAGTCTCTGAAGTATACCGACCACCACCATCTCTTCCTATCTCCAAGCTGTGTTTGGCATTAATATAACAGAGCGTTAGAGGAGCGTCATCTGATATTCATTTAACTCAGATTTCCTACCAATTAACTGTGTATTAGGCATGGCACTAAGGATTTAGATACAAGAAGATGGGAAAGAGGGTGGGTGTGCGGGCGGGCAGAAACGAACCTGTCTTCTTGTCTCAAACCTTTCCCTTCAGTCAGATGTAACCCAGCAGTGTTTGCAAGAAATAAAGTTCAAGTACTTCATTTTCAAAATTAAGGTGAATTTTGCATTTTAAACCACCATCACTGGAACCGCTTTTAATTTACAGAGTCTGTGTCCTCTGAAGAAGGTTTCAAAGTGACGGACTTTCTTCTTTTTGCTGTTGAAGCATCACCAAGTTATTTTTTAATTCCGACAGTGTCCTCAAGATCCTTCTGAGGACATTAATTTCTTTGGGCGGCCGGGAAAAAAAACAACTCTGAATCAATTTCCTCTTACACAGAACCAGGTTCTCACTCAGCTTACACTTCAAAGGAAGCTTCACCACCCAGAGCTGGGGCATCGGGAAGCCGGGCTGAAAACACAGGCCAGTGTCACTGCCCCTAACATTTTTTTCTCTTAAAATCCACAAAGGCTGGTCCTCCACACATTTGAAACAATTCAAGTCCACTTCTGGCCTCTGGTCCATCTGTCATTCCAAATGCTCTACTTGGTTTTCTGCTCTATTTAACTGTATGCATTGGGAGGATTCTTCTGTTGTGTTGGGGGGCTCTGTTTTTGTTGTTGGTTTTAAATCTAACATTTTTCTATTTTTTTAATGTTTTTGTTTATTTTTGAGAGAGAGAGACAGGGACAGTGTGAGCAGAGGAGGGTCAGAGAGAGAGGGAAACTCAAGAATCCGGAGACAGGCTCCAGGCTGTGAGCTAGCTGTCAGCACAGAGCCAGATGCAGGGCTCGAACCCACGAACTGTAAGATCATGACCTGAGCGGAAGTTGGACACTTAACCAACTGAGCCACCCAGGCACCCGTGTTGCGTTGTTGTTTTTTTATTGACAACTCATGGTATTTGTGTCCTTGTGGATATTTTCATTTTAATAGGCTACCTTTAGACTCCACCCCCACTCCCCATTCTCACAGATATCACAGCCTTTAAAATTCACCCAGCGGCCCCTGGGTAGCTCAGTCAATTAAGCATTGGACTTCTGCTCAGGTCATGATCTCACAGTCTGGGTTCGAGCCCCACGTCGGGCTCTGTGCTGACGGCTCAGAGCCTGGAGCCTGCTTCGGATTCTGTGTCTCCCTCTCTCTCTGCCCCTCCCTCACTCATGTTCTGTCTCTCTTTCTCAAAAATGAATAAGAATTATAAATAAATAAATAAATAAATAAATAAATAAATAAAATCCGTACAAGACTAATTCTATTGATGAGATTTTATACATTAATAGAGATTTTGGTGGAGTGTGCCTATTCTCAAGGCAGATGCCATCAACTCAGAAGTTCAGGGCAAATGAATTTTACCTAGTTTTGCTATCAGTTTAAAATCCTTGCATTTTTCCAAAGCCGTACAGATGGCCAATAGGTACATAAAAATGTGCTCATTATTAATCATCAGGGAAATGCAAATCAAAACCACAATGAGATGTGATGACCTCACACCAGTCACAATGGCTAAAATCAACAACACGAGAAACAACAGGTGTTGGCAAGGATGTGGAGAAAGGGGAAAGCCCATGCACTGTTGCTGGGAACACAAGCAGCTGCAGCCATTCTAGAAACAGTATGCAGCTTCCTCAAATAGAATCACCGTACAGCCCTGCAATTCTAACCTCTGAGAATTTATCCAAAGGAAGCTAAAACATGAACCTAAAAAGACACTTGCAACCCAACGTTCACTGCCGCGTTATTTACAATAGCCAAGACATGGAAACGACCTAAGTGTCCATCATTGGACACACACACACACACACACACACACACACACACTGGAATATTATTTCACCATAAAAAGGAAATAAATCTTACTATTTGTGACAACACAGAAGGACCTTGAAGACATTATGCTAAGTGAAAGGAGTCAGACAGAAAAAGACAACTACTATATGATTTCACAAGTGCAGTCAAAAAAAAGAAAGGGAAAACCAACACCAATATACACACATCAAAAAAACCCCTCAACTCCAATACAGAGAACAGACTGGTGATTGACGGAGGCAGGGGGTAGAGTGAGGGCAAACTGGGTGAAAGAGGTCAAAGGTACAAACTTTCAGTCATAAAATAAGTCACGGGGATGTCATGGACAACATGGCAACTATACTTAATACTACTATACTGTAGATTTGAAAGTTGCTGAAAGAGTAGATCTTAAAAGCACTCAATGGGAGAAAAAACAATTTGTAACTGTGTGGTGACAGATGTTAACTAGACTTAACTGGTGATCATTTAATAATATGTACAAACAGCAAGTCACTATGTTGTACACCTGAAACTAATGTTCTATGTGAATTATATCTCAATGAAACTTCTTAGAATCTCACAGAAGACAAAAATCAACTAGGAAGTTTAATAACTTTTCCTAAAAAAAAAAAAAAAAAAGGAAGCGCCAATAAGTCTTAGGCAAAATGCGAAGTTGTAGATATTATCCCTAAAACCGTATCTTGAAAAATGGGAAGGAAAACGAATTCCCACTCGCCGCCAGACCATATTCAAATGAAACCCCACGTTACTGTGGACCAAGTTAGGGAACTGTATTTTATCTACTGATTTTTTTACCTGTTTGCTTTACCAAGTGTTAAGCATAGCTTATTTTCCATCATGGAGGTGGATATTCAATACTGCTTTCTTCGTTTTCCCTGAAATAGCTTTATCAGTATTTACCATGCAATTGACTAGTTATTAATAGTCACTTAACATCTACTGTGGGTCAGACAATGAGAACACAATGATTAACAGATCTTAGGCCTGCTTTCAAGGGGTCTCGAAGACAAATCTAAGCAGTAAAGAGTCTTAAATGTGATTTTCCGCTGACATGCATTCCTTTTGCAGGGAGGAGACAATGGTCATGACAGAGAGCAAAGTAAGCTTAGGCAGAAACTTTAGATACCGGGTGTTATTCAGGTGTGTGCAACTGTAAAAGGTAAGGCTCTTTTGAATCCACACTGAACCAGGTTCTAAAAAGGTTGGGTTTTTTTTTAATGTTTTATTTATTTTTGAGAGAGATCGTGAGGAAGGGGGACGCAGGGAAGACAGAGGATCTGAAGTAGGCTCTGCACTGACAGCACAGGGCTCAATGTGGGGCTCGAACTCACGAACCGTGTGATCATGACCTGAGCTGAAGTCAGACGCTCAAACAACTGAGTCACCCAGGTGCCCCTATAAAGGTTACTGTTATAACGGTAACTTATAACAACAAAAATACTATCAAGGTCCATCAGTGAAGTCAATGCTAAATCAACAATCAGCAGAAAGTCTGGAATACAGACCTATAGAGAGGGCATGAATGTATCATTAGGACAGGTGGATGAGAAGTTACTCCAAGGTAAAGACCTTTTGCAAATAAATGAGAGTCAACATAATCAAGCTGACTCGCAACAACCCACATGCTTATCCTTAGCTCTATAGCAGGAGGAGTTCTGTTCTCTTCAAACTTCTGGGGCTTACCCGATGGGAATTTTCTAGTTAAGTAAGTGCTACCCAGGCTAAAAAAGAGAAGAGCTGGAAGAAGACACTGGCTGAGGGAGCAGAGAAGGTATTTCAATAGTCTTGGTTTTATATTTTATATATATATATATATATATATATATATATATATATATATGTATTATGTATATATACGTGTGTGTGTGTGTGTGTGTGTGTGTGTGTGTGTGTATGGTATGTCACAGGGCCAGTCCATATCAACTATAACAAAAAGTTGCCTCCTATTCCTAAAGCATCACAGAAAAGTCACTCTGAATAAGCAATGCTCACCATGCACGATCTTACAGCCTATAAGATAGCAGGCAGTAGATAAAAGCAGAAATGTAAATATTATCTGAAAATAGACATTCCTAACACCACATAATTTATGTAACAAACATTTATATAGCACTTACTTTCCAAGCACTGTTTTTTAAAACTTTAAAAATACTAACTTATTTTGGAGCCTGGGTGGCTGAATCAGTTGGGCGTTCGACTCTTGATTTCAGCTCAGGTCATGGCCCCAGGGCCGTGGGATCGAGCCCTGCGTTGGGCTGCACACTGAGCATGGAACTTGCTTAGGATTCTCACTCTCTCCCCCCACCACTCTCCCCTACTTGTGCACATTCTCTCTAAAATAAAAATCTAAAAAAGTTATACTGAGTTACTGATCTTCGTGACTACCATATGTGGTTAGGTACCATTACCTCCATGAGACAGATGAGTAAACTCAGGCACAGAGAAGTTCATTACATTTTCCAAATTCGAGGAGCTGGTCAATGGTAGATCCAGGATTGAAACCCAAGCAGGGTGGCTCTGAATCTCATATGCTCCACAGCTCACCATTCCACCTCCTAGGGTGTCACTTAGGAGCGTGACTAGAAGGAGAATCTGATAGTGTCCTCACAGCGCTGCCCAGGGAAGATGCTCTAACTTAAATGGAAAAGCAGCAGTAACACCAATCCCACCACCTACCGAGTGCTTTCCATACCAGCACCAACTAAATGTTCACGCTCTCTCTTTCCCCAAACACGATACATAGGCTCTACACATATGAAGATTGCAGACAATACACCGATGCGCTTTGGTTGAGGTTTGTGGGTGTGGCAGCAGACACTGTATTTTGACTTCACCCCAATTCCAGGCCCCTGGAAGTTGCCTTCTTCCTACAGATGTTGGAAAACTCAAAGAGCATTCCCAGAATCTCCTGCAGCTATGGTGCAAGCATGGGACCTAGGTTTTTGCAAAGAGGCATGCCTTCACAAAATTTCAGTGTAGGAGGGATGCCAGGGTGGCTCAGTGTGTTAAATGTCCAACTTCGGCTCAGATCATGATCTTATGGTTCGTGAGTTCGAGCCTGACATCAGGCTCTCTCCACAGAGCCTGCTTCAGATTCTCTGTCCCCCTCTCTATCTGCCCCTTCACTGCTCACTCTCTTTCTCTCAAAAAGAATTAAAGCATTCTTTTAAAAAATGTCAACGTGGGAATGAGCAGTGTGAGCCAATGTCCCAGGGTGGGAGTTCAGATTTCCTGTCACGGCTGGAGGTGGCCAAAGTCCTCTGGGGCAGCTGTAATGGAGTGCTGATTTTTTTGCTAAAAGCAGTGTCTGTGTTTGGGGTTGTTTCTCCTGGCTGTGTGCTTCTTACCTGCCAGGATTCCTGGACTATTGTTCCCAAGACAGATTCTCAGGGCCTTCTGGAAATTCTGGGAGCTTCCAAATAATAAAATAAATAATATAAATTTTTCCTGTTTAATCCACTTGGAGTGGATTCTACCATTGCAGCTAATTAGCTTTACTTCAATAATCTAATACAGACACACATATAAGTGTATGTGATGGCTAATACATCCAATCCCAAGATTTCACAAAAATCATTACTTTGCATAAAGCTCACGCGAAACAGATCAAAAAAAAAAGTAGTCGACTTTAAGAACATATTTTAGGGGTGCCTGGGTGGCTCAGTCGGTTAAGCCTCCGACTTCAGCTCAGGTCAGATCTCACGTTTGTGGGTTCGAGCCCCGCATCGGGCTCTGTGCCAACAGCTGGCTCAGAGCCTGGAGCTGCTTCAGAGTCTATATCTCCCTCTCTCTCTGCCCCTCCCCCTCTTATGCTCTGTCTCTGTCTGTATCAAAAATAAATAAAACATTTTTTAAAAAAGAACATATTTTAGAATGGGGGATGAGGCACACAAACTTTGGATCCAAACTGCTTGGGTTTCAATCCTGGATCTACCATTGACCGGCTCCTTGAACTTGGAACATTTTAATTAACGTCTGCATGAATGACTAGAATAGCAAAAAGGATATTCAAGTTTCATATTCCTCAGTAATAAAAAGTATTGTTTCCACAATTCTCCCTGTAAACATGCTAACATGTGACAGATAGGTGTGGTCGCCTGCCCAGTGTCACACCCTAAGTGAACATGAACCCAGATCTGTCTCTCTTAATGACACATATTTGTAGCATCATGCTCCTCTGGAGTTAGAGTTGGCCAGCGAAGCTGGTCACATTGTCAGGAGGGTTTACAGCTCCATCATTATGAGTTTGATTCAATATCAGTAATTACTGAGGACACCGGCAAAATACAAGTTTCTGAACCTGCATGAACCAGAAGCAGCTCCTGGTCTGGGGAACCTCACCAAGTTACCTCTGGCGGTCCCCCCTCACAGCTAATTGGCCTCCAAAAGATGCAGCTAAGTGCTGACCACCATCTGTGACCTCTATTTACTAACCATGAGTGGAGATGGAGTGCCTCTTAGTTACCTCCAGTTTCCCTTAAAATACCATTTTGAATACAAGTGCTCCTTCAGCAACAATAGACAGCCTAGGAAAATCTCTCAGCATTTCTCGGAGGATGCTTACACTAGCTCTTGAAGGAATAGCAGACCTTCCCAGAATGGAAGAAAACAAGAAAGATCAAGAATCACACAGGTAAAGGCATAGCTCACTGGGAAAAATATTCAATGGGGTGCCTGGTGGCTCAGTCAGTTAAGCATCTGACTTCAGCTCAGGTCATGATCTCACCATTCATGGGTTCAAGCCCTGTGTCAAGCTCTGACAGCTCAGAGCCTGGTGCCTGCTTCAGATTCTGTGTCTCCCTCTCTCTCTGCCTCTCTTCTCTAAACATTTATTTAATATTTAATTTTTTTATGTTTTTTATTTATTTTTGAGAGACAGCACAAGCAGAGGAGGGTCAGAGAGAGAGGGAGACACAGAATCCGAAGCAGTCTCCAGGCTCTGTGTTGACAGAGCTGGCTGTCAGCACAGAGCCCGACGTGGGGCTCGAACCGACGAACCGTGAGATCATAACCTGAGCCAAAGCCGGAAGCCAGACGCTTAACCGACTGTGCCATCCAGGCGCCCCTATTTAATGTTTAAATAAACAGTAAAAAAAATTTTTTGACAGTAAACAAAATTTAATTTTTACTAACAGTAAAAAAAAATTTAATAGCAAAGCATAGCTGAAACATGAAACAGGCTAGTTGAACAACACAAGAGAAGTCTGGCAAGTAACAGAAGTGAATCTACTAGGGCCTTGTGGCCCATGCTGGCACGGATCCCACACAGGGATTATCTGAAGAGTTTCATCCATGTGCATGACCAGCTCTCCGTTGCAAAAGATGGCTTCGGGGCGCCTGGGTGGCTAAGGTGGTTAAGCTTCTGATTCTTGATGTCAGTTCAGGTCATGATCTCACGGTCTGTGAGTTGGAGTCCCGAGTTGCACTAGGAGCTGACAGCCGCACCAACCTGCTGCATCCCGGAACAGTGAGCAGGTAGAAGCACAAGGACAAGCTGTCCATCTGCCGGCCCCTCCCCTCCCATCCCTCATCTGTGGACATCCACTCCGCTATGGGTTACATGCCTCACACTCCCAACTGTT
The DNA here is from genome assembly GCF_006229205.1 of Suricata suricatta. Classification (NCBI taxonomy): domain Eukaryota; kingdom Metazoa; phylum Chordata; class Mammalia; order Carnivora; family Herpestidae; genus Suricata; species Suricata suricatta. The sequence goes on from NC_043705.1 coordinate 11,288,324, forward strand.
ACTTGGCCCTTCCAGCAGCTCCAGGAAGGCAGAGCCTCTGACGTCACTCTGGTCCGCAGGAGCTGCGTGCAGGGGACCCAGAAGTGTATGCATCATACATACATGCTTTTATATCAGCAATCAGTGTCAACGGACACCCAGGCAGCTCTGGCTGCAAATCTGAGGCCCACGGTGTAGACAGGGCTAAGCTGACCTGGAATAGTCAATCAGCAGGAGTGGAGACCATATATAGCCATAAAATTTTTATGTGGCCATAAATTTTCTGTAAAAATTTCTTCTTATAAGCTCAACGTTGAGTTTCTGCCCAAGTCTGTCTTCTAGAAAGGGCAAAATCCTTCATGTAATATTCAGAAATTTATTTAGTAGTTATCTTCACTTTTAATGTTTATTTTTGAGAGAGAGAAAGAGAGCAGGGGAGGAGAAGAGAGAGGAGACAGGATCTCAAGCAGACTGACCGCACAGAGCCCCTGTGGGGTTCAGACTCACAAATGTGAGATCATGACCTGAGCCGAAGTCAGACACTTAACTGACTGAGCCACCGGACCCTTCAGTTTTATATTTTTTAATACTTTTTTTTAATGTTTTTATCTATTTTTGGGAGAGAGCACATGAATGAGGGAGGAGCACAGAGAGATGGAGACACAGAATCTGAAGCCGGCTCCAGGCTCTCAGCACAGAGCCCAATGCGGGCCTCAAACTCGTAGACCGCAAGATCATGATCTGAGCCGAAGCAGGCCCTTTAACTGACTGAGCCACCCAGGCGCCCCACAGTTTCCTTTTAATAACAGCTGATCTTGAGGCTAATAAGTATAATGGTTACAGAAAATCTATTCGCTAGAATATTTCATAGCAAAAACAGTTCTTCTGCTTGTGAACAATTTCAGTAACAGGAACTTAATGTGCTAGACAACCCCGTAAAACTATCAGTCCTGATGTCTGTGACTTTGTTATAATATTCCCTCATTAAGAACTTACCTAAAAATAAAGAATAAAATAAAAACTCTCACTCCTGGAAAAACGTTCATTTTTGTTTGTAACAAAAATGCACTTCTATACGTTTCATTTTAATGTAAAATGCAAGAGCCGCCTGGGTGGCTCAGTTGGTTAAGCATCCCACTTCCGCTCAGGTCATGATTTCGAGGTTCCTGAGTTCAGGCCCCACTTTGGGCTCTGCCCTCATAACACAGAACCTGCTTCAAATCTTCTGTCTCCCTCCCTCTCTCTCTCTCTGCCCCTCTCCTACTGATGCATTCTCCCTCTCTCTCTCTCTAAAATAAATATTTTTTTAAAATGAAAATAAAGTGAAATACAAAATCTCATTCTTCCACACCTGTGAAAAGTACACACAATTGTGGGAATAAAATTCTGCCCATCAATATGTGAGTGGAAATTTTGAGAAAGACGCTAATACCGTGTGAGTGAGCAGCATGGGGAGATGCTCTCCAATTCAATTAGAGCAAATAAAGCAGGAACTGAAGGCTACATACAGCATTCCCAGACCCCTGTGTGGGAGGAGTGGTGGATGGACCCACACACACAGGAGAGAAAGAACAATGGCAACGAACTTTCAGAGGATTTTACTAAAACCTTTCTGTATTTCCATTCTTTCCCAAATTTTGCTGTCAGAAATTTAGAATTAAAATGAATCTAAAAATACTTTAAATGGAGAGCCATGAAAGGTAGTCAAAACCGAGATGGTTAATAATTCATTAGGTAGAAATGTAATCATCTAGATCCTGCTAGAATAAAGATTGTGTGAACAGAAGGATTTGATTAGCTTTACAGGAGAAATTCTCATAGGACAGAGGGGGACACCAGGGGAGGGGGTGAATGAAAATGTAGATTCCTTTCATCGCTTTCAATTCAGGAAGTCTGCATTTTGTCAGCTCCTAGTGATTCTAATGCGGTGGGCTGGGGCCAAACTTTGCTAAAGACTGGCCAAAAAAGAAGCCCCAGTTCTCACAGAGACTCCCTGTGTCCCATCCAGGAACAATGCTGTTCTGGCCCCAGGAATCCCAGTTCTTGGGATCCCGAGACAGATTCTACTGTGAATCTTGTTTCAACCAATCATGGTTGTTTAACAGATTTCTTAGGATTGGCTTTTCTCATGGTATGCCTATGCGGGGGCGGGGGGGGGGGGGGGGGGGGGGCGGGAATAGACTGTTCTGTCAACATGGGCATTTGAGGTTACTGGAATGCCCTTCTCATCAAAAAGTAATGAATCTGCACTTGGTTTATACATCAGTCTCTCAGGGCTCAGTCAATGTGAGTCTACCCCTGAAACTTGGGTTCAATGTCAGGTAAATGTCAAAACTCCAGGTTTTGGGTGTTCTCAAAGCTGAAGTCTTTAACTGCTCTCCCAGAGTGGTGGGTTTTTGGGCTTTTTTGTGTTTGTTTGCTATTTTTTTTGTTTTGTTTTAGGGAAGTTTTTTATTTTTGTTTTTGTTGTTTTGTTATTGCTAGCCTGACATCCTTTTCCATTTTTCTGTAGAGCATCCTGAATTTTTCCTGACAAAATCAACTCTTTTCTACTCTCAGATTTCCCCCAAATCTGAATAGGGCCTAGAATTTTTGTTAAAGCAAAACTAAGCACTAGAGGTAAAATGTAGATCTGCTCGTGCAGATCATGGAACTCAGAGAGTATCATGTCTGAGAATGAAGCCATGGTCCAAATAAAAACTAAGAGTTAGATATAAAATAACAGCAAGAAAAAGGGAGAGAGTTCTTTCTATCACCGCTTGAATCCTGGATACCAAGTGGTCCTACAGGCACACGCCCTTTGTCTTCTCTGAACCAACCAATTCCCTTTTTTGAGTTGCCTTAAATTGGACCCCTTTCACTTACTAAAGCAAAGAGTCAAATAAAGACAACACCTCTGTGGTCCTCACATAGAGAGGTTACCTTCCGTTCAACAGCAACAATTAGGTCCAAAGATCTATCGCTTGCTCGGGGGAACTGAGAAAATCTAGCCTCCTAGGAAGCAGAGGCTACCACCTGGACATTAAGGGCATGCCACATCTCCTCCATTTCAGAATAAAGTGAACAAGGGAAGGGCCACTAGAAAATGATGCCACAGGCACAAGATTTTTCTTTACCAAAGACTCCGGATGTACTGCAACATGGGGAGGGAACTAACTGAAGCATGAGGTGATCGACATCCTTTCTAGCTTGCTCTGTGCCACAGGTGTTTCATGCTTACGACTTAGAAACATTTCCATTAAAAATGAGAAGAAGCTCACCGCTCAGGACCCCAAATCGGGAACGAAGATGGTGGCTAGCTGTCCCTGCAGTCAGCCGATCACCTCAATTATAGAAAACAGAAGGGGTTACTCGTCCACAGGAGAAGCAATGGTCAGATTAACTAGACAGACCTTAACAACCGCAGCCAAATTCTTTCTGTCCACCCTTTTGAAGTTAGGTAATCTTTGCCCTTTACATACATGAAGCAACTAAAAGAAAAAAAATTTCATCAGCATATTGCAGAGAAACTAGTGAAAACCATTTTTTCCGGAAAAATGATGCACAAAATTAACGATTCAATGTGTTAAATGGACGTTTGATTCACTTACATAAAGGCTCCCACAGTCAGGGTGGGACTAGGTTGCAAAATATAATGGTACCAGTCACATAAGGGCCATTTTTAGGAACCATCCAGCCTCGTGAAATAACTGAACATGGCATCATGCTTACACTTAAAACTCTCTTTCCCCCATTGCAATGCAATGCAATGCAATGAAATAAAGATCTGACTCAGAAAAGAGGTAACAGCTCATCAAGAAAGACAGACGTTCAGAAGTGACAGCTCACTGGTGTCCACTTCTCACAAGGCTGTAAAGCATGCACACACTGTCTTCTCTACCAGAAAAGACTGCAAACCAGTAAAATCAGCACCAAACCCTTGGAGCTGGAGATGAAAGCGGACCTGATGCAACCATGTTGCAAACATCCAGGGAGAATGTTGTGTTCTATAGGACAACTGGGTGGGAAAAGACCAGTGAAGACTAATACTGCATTTGTGCTGGAACTCACCCTGAGCACCCAGCAGAAAGGGAATCTATACCAATGGGTAATCTCAGCTTCAGAACGTTAAGAGCAGTAACCAAGTAAGATAACCCATAGGATCTGTGTTGGTAAAAACCGAACCAACAAAAACCACACAAAAGTACTCTGCACCTTCCTGGATTCCCTCAACGTCTTCCTCCGACGTCCTCGGTGAGCACCTCATCCACACACAGGCGTCCCTCCACTTTCAGACTTGGAAGAAAGCAACATATTGTGTGGCATTGTGTCAGGAATCCCGAGCAGCCACTGAGAGCCAGGAGTACACGGTATCAGCACCCCCGTGGGGTAAAACGTCCCCGTGGGGTAAAGTAAGAGGAAGCTGGGAAGCTATGGTCTCATACTCTTTCTTTTCATGAACTACCCCCAAGGAATGGCTCCTCCTTTCGAAAACCCCCGGGTGCCAAGTAATCATGCACATGGAGTGAGTGTGCCTCCTGCCCGCTCACTGTTCAACAGCAGCTAGTGTGTGGATACGTGGCAGTCAACAGCATCACGTCGTCTTTTGCTTGCCTTGTTCACCCCCACGCTCCGGGATGGCCCACATCCCGGACACGCGGACAGCACACTGAACCCTGCCTTCAGCTCTGCTTTCCGGAGCTGCAAGAGTGGGGCATTGTTGAAGCTACCGTGGTGGCAACAGTGAAATCTCCCTGCACACTGCCGCCAATAATCTTATTAATATAACTAATAATTTGGCGGCACCTGAGTGCCTCAGTCAGGTAAGCGTCCGACTTTATCTTAGGTCATGATCTGGTGGTCTGCGAGTTCAAGCCCCACGTGATTCTCTGTGCTGACAGCTCGGAGCCTGGAGCCTGCTTCGGATTCTGTGTCTCCCTCTCTCTCCATCCCTCCCCCACTCATGCTCTTTCTCAAAAATGAATAAACATCTTAAAAAATAAAAATATACATATAAATAACAATTTCCCTTCTAATATTCAACAATATAGTCTGACTTTGCACTTTCATCTGGAGACAGCAAATAAACTAGTCCCCATTTACAAAGGGCCTTCTGAAATGCCTCCTTTCTATTTTTATTACCAGTAAGTGCAAGGAATACACTTGTGTTTGAGCTGTATATTGTTCCATAGCAAATCACCCAAAAAGAAATGACTTAAGGCAAAGATTGGGGGGTGACCTTGGTGGCACCAGCTCGGGTCACTTACGTGACCAAGTTCGCCGATTCGGCGGGTTAGTATGAGAGAAGATAGCATTCAGGAGGCAGAGAGGGAAAGGTTAGGACCCGAGGTCCCTGGGTGGGGAAAACACCTATTTTGTAACAGTGCTGGGAGTGCCTGACCACAGCCAACTCCCCCCCAGGCCTAAGGTCCCTCTTAATGTAACAGACACCACCTACTCCCCTGAAGGTCCCCTCAGGAATTTGACAAAAGACCTAAGTACGACCATAGACACCCCCGCCCCCCCCACAACTGAATGGAGCCAATCAGAAATGGACAACCTAGCACCTTAAAACCATCAAGCCAATAAGGGTGGAACCTGAGAGAGAAAGAAAGCGGGGGAGGGGTGCTGACCAGAACCTTAGAAAACAAGGACCCTTGCCTAGAGTCAGGGGAATTCACTTTCGAGTGTCGCCTCCCTGTAAAGAGAGCTTTCATATTACTCTTCCTTGCTGATCTTATTCTCTAATAACCTCGCATGCTGCTCATTTTGTGTCCACCTCTTCATTCCTCCAAGCATTGAGACCAAAAAAAAAAAAAAAAAAAAAAATCCTGCAACAATAGAAAATTCCAAGAAAGTGTCACTCACCTCTCTGGGCCCCGGCAGGGTGGCTCACCTCCCCCAGGGGAGTGGCAGGGTCCTCACAGCAGGGGGTGCCCTCCGTGTAGGCTGATCCTTCACTGGGAGGCCAGCTTCCAAGACAAAAACAAAAGCTACCAGTTCTCTATGGCCTGACTTCTCAAGTCCCAAAATTCACTTGCATCGACTCGTCTTGTTCAAAACAAGTCACAAAGGCAGCGTGACTCAAGGAACAGGAAAGAGAATCTATACCTTGACGTGATAACGGCACACATCCGGAAAGAGGGAGGTATGCAGGGCCGCCATCTTTGACGGCCACAGACCACAAGGATCCCCACACCTGACCGCAGAGTAGAAATCATCGGGGCGTTGAAAAACTCTTAAGAGCCTCACCTAAAGCCAATTTAGGTCACACCCTAAACCAATTAATTCACAACTGGGTAGGTATAGACCACAGGCTTTTGTTGTTTTAAGCTCCCCAGGTGATTCCAAAGCAAGGGCAAGTTTGGTTACCCTTGATCTACCACAGATCTTGAGAAAACAGATTCAGAAGCGCTGAAGGTTCCACCAGGCAGACCACAGTGGCACATGGTTACATGGCATTTCACAGCATGCTCAGTGGCTTGTCTTGGGGTTAAAATTTAAGTGAAACCCAGGGGCGCCTGCGGGGTGTTAAGCATCTGACTTTTGGTCAGGACATGATCTCGCAGTTGGAGGGTTTGAGTCTTCCGTAGAGCTCTGTGCTGACGGCTCAGAGCCTGGAGCCTGCTTCAGATTCTGTGTCTCCCTCTCTCGCTGCCCCTCCCCCACTCGGGCTCTCGTAAGGACGCGGGTCTGAACCAAACTGACTCTATGACAGGTTTCAAGTTTCCCTCTGACCTTGAAGGCCTAAGTGTCAGTTTTTCAGAATCATTAGACAATAGAAGGGCACACAGTGCCCAAGGCAGGAGGGACCACCCTTCTAACACCCAATCAGGAAAGGCCAGCTAACATTTCTAAGGGCAGGCCTAGAAGGCTATTTACACCCTACGTGAGGGTCCTGGGTCCACTCTGTAATTGGTTAAGACTCTAAATGTTGTGATTGGGTCCCTCCAAAAGTAACGAATACTCTAGGCAATGTGAATGGTTAAACCTGCTGTCAATAATAGTGTATAATAATGAGTGGACCCCTGTACCTGTGTCACAATTTCCTGTAACTCCCCCTTCCCAAGGCCATCAAGGCCCTGCCCCCCCTTTGTTCGGGGCTCTCAGCACGGATCCACTGCGCTGGTGAAGTCTGTGAGCCCGAGTTTAGGTCCGGCGAGCCTAAGCCTGTAATAAAGCCCTTTGCTTTTGCATGTGTGACTCGGTCTCCCTGGCGGTCTCTGGGGGATCTTTTGGGGATGATAATGAAATCTTGGGCATAACACTCTGTCTCTCTCAAAAATAAATAAAGGTTAAAAAATTAAATGTAAATAAAACTTAAGTGAAACACAATCACTTCAAAGCACAGTAAAGCAGCTATAAGCCAGCCTAGCATGCTTTTGGAGTGACCAACTTTCCCATGTGACTGGGGCAGAGTGGTTTCCCCAGAACACACAGCTTTTAGTGCTACAACCAGGGCTGTCCAGGTCAAAGGGGGCAGTGGGTCACCCTCCACACTGCCTCATCCACCTCTGCTCTGCTGGTCATGTTCTGGTGAGTTCTGTTTCTGAACTGCATTTCCACTACTGCCAACTGAGTTCTTCCAAATCCATGACCTAGGCCAGTGCTTCTTTGTACTTTCCAGCGCCGCCAACCTCAGCATCAGCTGGGCCCTTGCTAGAGACGGCCCTCTGGGGGAATTCTGACACGGAGTCCGAATCTCGGGCCCAGGAATCTGTGTTTTGAAAGCATGAATCTGAGAAACCCTTCATCAGGCCTGCCTGCGGTAAGATGCTTGCACCTCCCCCGATCTCTACCATCCCACACAAGGCAAAATGAGGTTTCTGGTTTGCAGGAAGAGGGATAGAAAGCTTAGCAGGAGGATTCAATCAGTGACAACTGGCCAAGTACGTCCTGACCCAGAGCAGCCGGCATCTTCAGGCACTGACATGATCAATGTCAGTTGGGGCTTATTTTTCCTCATTTACTGGAGGGGGATATAAAACAACTTGCCGACCCACAGCAGTGGCCGGAGTGTGAAGGGTGTGCTGAGCACAGTTGGCAAGGCCTTCCAGAACACACCATACCCATACAAACAGTTCAGGTGGTAACATTTTCTCCAAACTGGAAGGAAAAAAAATCTTTCCCTTTAAGTGAGGCAGAAAAATCAAGCTCTAACCATGACTGGATGCTTGGTTTTCAACTGCATATACAAAAAGAATGATATAGGTTTAGGGGGACTGCGTGGCTGGGTTGGCTAAGCATCCGACTTCAGCTCAGGTCATGATCTCCTGGTTCGTAAGTTCGAGTGCAGCATCCCGCTATGTGCTGACGGCTCAGAGCCTAGAGCATGCTTCAAACTCGATCTCCCTCTCTCTTGGCCCCTCCCCTCCTCTGCCTTTCAAAAATAAATATTTTTTTAAAAGAATGATGTAGGTTTCAGTCATTTCAAACTTCAGTCCCTTTGACCCAGTTTACCCTAGCACCTAAGTGCACCTCATTACAATGCAAAGCTCTCCCAAACAAATCGATACCCTCAAATTTTAACCAAGTTAAAACAAAAATAAATGTTTTAAGGACTTACCGGTTTATATTCAAGAGATGTTAATCCACAAGGAAAAGACTCAAATGCAAGTCACTTTGTATGATTACTGCATACACTGAGGTTAAAACAAAGGTATTTCTTCAAACCCTCACACACACAGACTTTTTACTAACCAACCTACCCTTCCTACATACAGGACAGAAATTTTCTGTAGGGTTGCCTTCCCAGCCAATTAATATATAACTTGATCCCTAACTCCGTGAGGCAAATGGAATTAAGAAAGCCCTTCTCAGAACTCCTCTTTGATAAATGATGGCTTTTATTTCTCCCTGTTTCACAAAGCTCATGTTTAAATTCGATGATGACCAGTTGGGGTACCTGGGTGGCTCAGTCAGTTAAATGGCTGACTATGGATCAGGTCATGATCTCATGGTTCGGGAGTTCGAGCCCCGCATCGAGCTCTGAGCTGCTTGGGATTCTCTCTCTACCCTCTCTCTCTGCCCCTCCCATGCTCCTGCTCTCCCGAACGTGTGCGTGTGTGTGTGTGTGTGTGTGTGTGTGAGCGCGCGTTCTCTCTTTCAAAAAAAAAAAAAGATGCTGACCAGCTAAGGAATTTTCCTCCTGCATGAGAGAATATAATCAGAGCTACAGTGGTAAGGTTAAAGGTATGGGGACAGAGGTCACTCTCTCCACGGTCCTGACCTGCTACAGTACAAATCCTCCTGCTGCACTGCAGGTCTGGAAGGACGCATCTGAGCTGTCCCACCCACACACTCTGTGGGCAGCAAAAATACCTATGATGTTACCGGTCACAAGGATAAAATACACAGAAGCAGACTGGAAAAACACATGTTCTCAGCAAGCTGACTTTCCTGTGCAATGATCATGCAACAGATACATCTGTACGCTTTACTTTGCCCGACTACATTTTTAAGAAGACATGTTCCTTACATAAAAATCATAAGCAGATTTGTAATCACTGATGTAGTCTCTATAGAAGACTCCTACGTGTTTTGTAAGTGACCCACTGTCATGAAAGCCCCTCTGGTAAAATGTAAGTCATTCCATTTGCAAGGAGGCTGACGTGACTCGTCTACTCTTGCCTCGGCCAAGAGATCATCCAGCACTACCACTGAGAAGTAAAGACTGCTCCGCCCCTCCCCCGGCTCCCCAGCGCCCAAGCCTAGCTCAGCAACCTAGCATCCATCACTGGTCTCTTCCCGGTGGCCATCATGAAACCTCATCTGGGCTTTGCCTCCTGGCCAGCAAGTACCAAGATAGCGGCCTGGGGATTGGAAGAGTTGCACAAAGCCATCGGCGTGAGACGCATTGTCAGCTTGAGTCTCCAGAGGGCAGAGGTCCCAACAGGTGAGCTAAACGTGGCCATCCAATACAAGGGTGTGAACTCAGGACCAAAACTAAACCCCCAGCCACCAAGGGCGGTGAGCTAGACAGACCCCCGAATAAGAACAATGGGCGGGCAATGGTAGAGGCCGGAAGACAGGGCATGGCAGTGTCCCACAGAAAGCAGTCTGCCTTACTTCACAGAAGCTACTCGATGGAGTCTTAGATTTCATTCATAAAATGAGAGCAGTAAGCTCCAGCTAGTTCACAAAGCTGGTAGGAACATCACATGAAATAACTCAAAGTGAACGTGATTTGTACATTGGAAGGATATGTGTAGACACAAAGGACCCCGCGAGTACTAAGTTCACATCATTCTTCCCAGCACTGGGGGAATGGGGGCGGGGGGAGAAGGGGGAGGTCTTGGGGTCAGGGGGCTGTGCCAAAAGTGATCCCAACAATGTGTACGTTCTAGTTGTCTATTTATCTGCCTCCCTAACTACGCTGTGATTTCCTTGAAAGCAGGGATGGTGTGTTAGTCATCACGGCCTTTCTCCATTTACATAAGAAGATATTCAATCACTGTTGATGGAATGTTGAATGAATAAATCCTGAGTCCTCACTGTTATTCAGACTCCTGGCTGGCCGTGAATTGTGTGCCGAGGAAAACCATGTGGCGTAATGTGAGAAAGGAAACCGCAGATGCCTGTGTGCCCAGGGATGGTTCCCATCTGCCAACAATGGCTACCACCTCACTGCCAGAGCATTGGCTCCTTGGGACAAAGAGCCTAAATTCTCAAAATGAGAAGCATGCCTTAAAGTCAGTCACCACAAGAGGCAGTGATAATGAAATGCCCTGGAAGATCGTAATAGCTAAACTTCGGAGCCTTATTCCACGCCAGGCACGGCACTAAGAAGGTTCACCTCATTATCTCATTGAAAACTCACAACGACAATAGAAAGGAGGTTTTGTTCCTATTCACATTTTATAGATGAAGAAATGGAGGCTCTCAGAGAGGTTCAGTGGCCTTCCCAAGTTAAACGGGGTAGAGCCAAAATTCAACTCTTGCTGCGTTCTTCCTCCAAAGCCTGTCGTCTGAAGCAATAGTGAACTTGACTGCCTGAAGGAGGAGAGGTCTTGTGCCTTCACCATGAATGAGCACGGGATGCCCTCACCTTGACTGACCAAGCAAGAGAGAGATTCTCCCCCTCCTCCGTCTCTTCGTTCTGCAATCCTGCACACATACCATGAGCCAGCCGCTGTGCTGGAGCTACAGGCAGGACAGTGATGGCACTGGGGCTCAATGTCTGCAGGGTGATAGGACATGGTGACATGGGAGAACCTTGTCAGGCCCTAATGCAACAGGGCAGGGCCAGCCTCTCAGGCCTGGCACCAGAAGGTCCTCTCTCCTCTCCTGTGCCCACGGGCCTACCACATACTGGATAGAGTCCCTGGGTCTAGCTCAATGCCCCCTTGTTGCCCTTGGGGCTCTCCCGGCCACTCTGTGTCTTCACTCCCTACTCCTCACCATTTCTGGCTGCTCCGAATAACTCTGGGTACCCAAATGTGACAATGGCCCCAAGGCCCCTGGGTCATACTCTCCTAATGGGCTGGCACCACCACCAGGCTTGCTTCACCCTCAGGAAGGATTGAAAACCACGCAGCCTCCACCTTTAGACCCGGGAAGGGTCCAGACCCCTCAGACACTTCCCCACGTCCCCTCTATTCCTTCGCACATATATGGTTTATATATCTGGTCAACCCACACTTATCGATAGCCTAGTTCACTTTATACTCTCTGTGGATAAGAAAGACAAAATTTCTCTACCCCAAAGGAATTCACAATCTGACAGTAACAATGATGGTGGAGGAACTCAAACTCCACCGTTTTCAGGCTTATAGTTCCCATGTTTATGTCTGTTGCCCCAAACTCTCCCTCCAGCATCAGACTCATACCCGGCTCCCTACCCGAGATTTCTACTTGGCCTTCTAGCGGCATTTCAAAATTAATATATCTAAAATATGATTTTCTTGCCTTCCCTGCCCTTCCTCTTCTCTGAACAGCATCAGTCTCCTCACAGTCTAATAAACACCCAGGGGTTATTTTTGACTCATCTCCTTCCCTTTCAAACTCCATCCACCGTCCGGTCCATTCTGCCTCCAAAATACATCCTGAATACACTCACTTCAAGTTCATTCTCACCAGTCTGATCTGCCACTGGGCTACTGTTGGCCAACAGAGCCCTTAGAGCACAGATGAGAAGGTGCCCTTCCTCCAGGCCCTCACTGCTCAGCACAAGGATGATCACTGGGAAGTGAGGCACGGGCTGGATTGCAACCCAGCCACTTGACCCCCAGGCTGGCCCCCAGTGCCGCTCTTTTCTCTCTACCACTCAAGGGACGGTCCATGGTCTATTCTACACATAGCATCCAGAGCAGCCTTTTAAAATCTTGAACCCCATCATTTCACTCCCTGCTCAAAACCCTTCATCTCTCCCTCGATCTCCAAGGCCCCGCACCTTACTGGGCCACTGTTCCTGTCCATAAAAATGCCGAGCCTCCCGCGCTCTGACCGAGGTGTCTACCTGTGTTCCTTTCTACCTGCTAACTTTGGACCACAGTACACAGAACAAGACTAGTCTTAGTATTGGGCTTAGCATCTATTGTCATTAGCTCATGTATTCCCTGCCACAGTTCACTATTTACTAGTTAATTTTTATAATGTAATAAGCATGTGTACCTCACCCTAAGCCAAAACACAGCTGGGACCTCGCCACTGACTTGGGTCTAACGTAACATATGGTTCCCTGGCTTCTCCCCATTGGAGGTAGGCATTAGCACAGATCACACGTTCATCATTGTCTTACTTTCCTATTTATATAATGTAATTGCATCTATAAATACATTTGACCTTTGAACAACAGGGCTTGGAACTGTGTGGATCCATTCTATGTGGATTTTGTTCAATAAATGTATTGGAAAAATTCTTTGGAGATTTGCGACAATTTGAAAACACTCACAGATGAACCACGAAGCTTAGGAATACTGAAAAAATTTAAGAAAAAGTTAGGCATCAGTATCAAAATATAGTATATAATACATATAACACACAACATATGCATTACCCAACTGTTCATGTTATCAGTCAGGCTTCCAGTCAACAGTACATGAGTAGTGGTTAAGTTCTGGAGAAGTCAAAGTTATTCATAGACTTCCAACTGAGCAAGGGGTCAGTGCCCCAATGCCCCCACGTTGTACAAAGGTCAAGGGTATACATATTCGGAAACAGGGTTTTTTTATTTCAGTAATTTTTCATGTCATAAAATATTATCATGCTATATATGTAATCTTTTAGACTTAATTTTCACTTAATAATATGTTACTAAAATCTAATCATACGATTATATCATTTGGTTTATTTCATTTTTCACTGCTGTATCATATTCCTCTGCATGACAATATCAGAACATTCATCCATTCTTCAGGTACGGACACTGGAATTCATTCCAGGTTTTCATTGTTGGGAACCAGACTGCTTTGTATATTCGAATACATGTCTTCTGTTGAACATATGCAACAGTTTCTCACAGATACAAGCCTAGAAGCAAGCTGAAGTGGTCCATAATAACAGGTATATGAATATTCAAATTAGGATGTAATCCTAAACTATTTTCCAAAGTCTTTGTACCAATTCATACTGCCACCAGTGATGCTGGAAGGTTCTGAGAAGCCACATCCCATTCAATCACTTAATAAGGTCAAACTGTTATTTGGGGCCAACCAAATGGGTATACATATAAATCCCAAAGTGGCCCTGATTTGCATTTCCCTGATTACTGAAGGTAATATCTGTCACTTCATATGTTCTGTGGCTATATGTATATTTTTTAATGTTTATTTAGTTTTGAGAGACAGAGCATAAGTGGGGCAGGGACAGAGAGAGAGGGAGACACAGAATCTGAAGCAGGGCTCAAACTTATGGGCCACAAGATCATGACCTGAGCTGAAGTCAGAGGCTTAACCAACTGAGCCACCCAAGTGCTTCTGTATAAACTTTTTTAAGTAGGCCCAACATGGGGCTTGAACTCACTGACCCAGAGATCAAGACTTGAGCTGACGTCAAGAGTCAGCCCGGGGCACCTGGATGGCTTAGTCGGTTGGGTGTCTGATTTCAGCTCAGGTCATGATTTCACAGTTCCTGAATTCGAGCCCCGTATCAGGATCTGTGCTGACAACTCAGAGCCTGGAGCTTGCTTCAGATTCTGTCTCTCTCTCTCTCTCTCTCTCTCTCTGCCCTTCTCCCATCTACTTTGCCTCTCTCTCAAAAATAAGTAAAAACATTACAAAATTTAAAAAAAAGAGAGACACTTAACCCACTGTGCCACCCAGGTGCTCCTTCCCTGGCTATTTGTATTTATTTCCTCTCTTGAATGCCTGGATGTCCAAAGTCCATGTAAGGAGAACTTTCCTGACCATATGTGAGGCTTCCCCTCTCCAGTACATCACTCTGCCCTCTTTGCTTTGTGGTACCTACTGCTTCCTGAAATTATCTACTTTGTTAACCGATAGATTATCTGCCTCCCTCAACTAAAATACAAGGCTCCAAGGATCTTGGTTGCTTCACTCACCACTCCATCTCCAGGGCCTAGAACAGTGCCAAGCACAGAGTGGATGGATTCATATGTGAAGACAGAGATGTGTACAGGACTCAGAGTTGTGTCCTACAGTCAGACGCTCTGGACTTGCGCTGTCAGCTTCCCCATTACTAGCTATGTGATCACCACCACGTCACTTAACTCATCTGTCCGTAAGTGGCTCCATCTACAAAAGAGATAAGAGTAGTCCTCACCTCAAAGGGTTATCACGAGGTATCAGTGAGTATTTCCATGCAAAATTCTTAGAACAACGCCAACAAGCACAGTGAGTGCTCCATGAATGTGGATCACAATTACGAATGTGTGATTGCTGTCATCACTCTCTCACTACTCCCTGGCTGTCCAGCACAAGGCACCAAACCCGCCTGGACCTAATGAGCTTCCCCTTTGCCCATGGGCTCCGGTCTCTCCTCCAGGTCTTGCAGACGCCCCTTCCCACAGCCTGGAGGAATGTAGAGAGTACTTGGGGAAAAGTTTGGGGGGCTGTTTATTTTCCAAAACATGGTCTGGACAGCCCCACACATGAAGAATCTTGATAACAAACAGCACAGAGCAAGGGCTCAGCAATGCCTTAGGAATGAATGATTCATAAGCCATCCATCCATACACCCTCTAACCCAGGACTGCATTCCACAAAATCACAACTCTCCCTCTCCCCCTTCGTTTAGGTGCATATCTTCAAAGAGGAGAAAGACAGGTCTGTAAGGGGGAGGGCAAAGAAAAAAAAAGTAGATTGGATAAGGAAAGTGGGGAGCAGAGAGGTAGGGCAAGGGAAAAAGGATGGGAGGGGATAGAGATGGAGCGGAGACGGGAGATTTCAGGTGGCACTGAGGCCCTGGCCTCTAGAACATTAAAATGCCGAAAATAAAAACATAAAGGAGCTACTCCACCACCACCACCACCCACCCACCCAACGGAATTCTTCTTTTTAAGGCATGAGTGGGGGCGGGGCAAAGGTAAAGCAGAAAGAGGCCTGGGGAGGGGGGCGAGGGGAGGAGTGGAAGCCCAAGGCAAACTTCATTTCACCTTCTCGCCTTAGGAGGGGTGGGGGAGGATGGTCCCCATTAAATCTGCGGGCCCCCCAGTCAATGTCACCGTAATCGAGTGCTTACCTCGTTCTGCCACCAGAAGCCTCGCTGCATCTGGAGCCTTCCTTGCCTCAAAGGGGTAAATGCGGCCTTGGTGAAATGCGCCAGGAGGCAAAGCCCAAGTGAGATTCCACGGAGAATTCCGGCAGGTTCCCTGCGAGAAACTGTTTCCATTTGAGAAGGATCGGGGGAGTCCTGGCCGGGCACCAGCTGCCTCTCGGGCGTCAGATTCTGTGACAGCTCTCGGCCCGGGAGGGCGCCGCGCCCCTCCCTCCTCCCGGGGTCCGGGGCGCCGGGCACCCGCCGGGGAGCCGAGGGGCGCGGGGGCC
>NC_043705.1:11304325-11385659 GCF_006229205.1 Suricata suricatta
GCGGGGACTCGGAGTGCTCGGGCTGTTGCCGACCTTGAGGCCACCGACGGGTGTGCATGCGCCCCGAATGAAACACACACACACACACACACACACACACACACACACACACACACACACACACACACACTTTCCCTTCCACGATCGGTCCCGAGGAGGGACCCCCTGCGCCGAAATACGAAAGCCAGCATGATCCCCAAGACCAAATTTGGGGATGCTTTTCATTTTAAGATTTGGATTTAAGCCGCTCAAAGAAAGAAAAGGCGCGGGGCGGGGAGGGGTTGGGGGGGGGGAGACACGGCACAAATACCCGCGAGCGTGTGTGTGTCTGTGTGTGCGCGCGCGCGCCTGGGTGTTTCGGGGCTGAATTTCGGGTGTTACCCGGAGCTTCCGAGGAAAAGGAGGGAGGGAGGGAGGACACAGATTGGGGTTCTCCCCGTGCGTGGTTAGAAAGGCGTCTGTGTGTCCACTGCCGGCGTGCTGGCCGTCTCGCGCCGGCAGGTGGCGCTCAGAGCGGCCCGGCGCTGCGGGGGTTAAGGCCGCCCGCCGCGCCGGCTTCCCCGGCCGAGCTCTCGCCGCGGCGGGCGGGGCGGGGAGCCGGGAATCTCCCGCCCGCCCCCCTCCGCCAGGCGCTTCCAGCCCCGCGCTATTTATAGCTCGGCCTCCAGCTGCTGCGGGGAACTCACCAGCCGCGCTGAGCCTTCCGAGCTGGGAGAGCCTTCCAGAGACAGGGAATTTTCATAAATTCTGTGAATGGCACAAACGTCTCTGGCCCTCTGGATTTTGATTGCTACTGTTCAGTCTGTTCTTCGTATATTCCATTTCCATGTTGGGGAAAAAAAAAAAGAGGCAAGAGGATTTTGAGACAGGTGAATTGCAGGCAGGCAGTTTGTCAGGCTGGGGACCTTTGGTGATCAGATGCCTGGAAATGGAAACAGAATTCTCCACGGGTTTGCTGGCTTCAGGCTCATTGCATATTTTCTGCAACACTCAACCTGTTTGGGTTTTTGCCTGTCAGGCGCATGGCCAAAAAAAGATACATGAAGCCATTTGAAGAGCAATGAAAAATCACATCCTCTGCCCTCTAAATGCCTTCTTACTGGGGGTCTCAGGGCTGTCAGCATTTACACACAGCTGAGTGGGCTCTGTGTCATAATCCTACACCAACACCCCCGCCCCAGCTGCAGACGAAGGCGAGTTATCCTGCCGAGTAAGGGTTCCTGGTCCCAGTGGATCCTGGTAACAGAAGAAAACAACATCTGTTGTTCCCAGCCGTACCTTGAGCATAACGTGGGAGCAGATTGCACCGGTCTAGAAGATCCTAAAGCTAATAACTTGCTTCCAAGCCCCTCCCTTCCAGCACTCCTTCCTGAACTAGTCACGGAGCCCCTGTGCTCTGCAGAGTCCCAGGGCCCCCCTGGGAGCTTGGGAAGAACACCAAGCAGGATCTGCCCTCCCAGAGGTTAGGGAAGAAGCCTCTGTCCAGTAGGTGTGGAAAGGAAGCCTGAAGACTACCAAAGAGCATTCCTGCAGGTCTTTGGTAGGGGTGCTAAGCTCCCCAACCTCTACCCCTTCTTCTGCAGCCTTCCCCTTCCCCATTGCCAGGTTTGTTTGTTTGTTTGTTTGTTTGTTCGAATTTAAGAGCTGATCCCAGGGGCACCTGGGTGACTCAGTTAAGTGGCCAACTCTTGATTCTTGCTCAGGTTACGCTCTCACAGTTGGTGAGTTGAGCCCTGAATCTGGCTCTGCTCATTGCTCATAGAGAAGAACCTGCTTTGGATCTTCTGTCTCCCCTCCCCCACTCACATGCAGGCATTCTCTCAAAAAATAAACATTAAAAAATTATTTTACACGAGCTGATCTCAATATAGGGAGTTCTTATTTATTCAACTGTATTTAATGAGAATGATCTGAGAATGGGGCTTCTAATAACTGAACTCTCTCTCCCCTCATCTATGGGCTAAGCAGAAACCCCTTTGGGTTTAGGTCCTTGTGGTTGAAATGATTTTTCCCTGGTTTCACTTTCCCGCCCTAGTCAAGAAAAGGTCCTGGACCTACTGCTTCTGGGCTGAATCAGGATCTAGAAATGCATCAGGCAAATGCGAGAAACAGGGTTGGGAGCCCCAAGTCATGAGTTCATCCTGGCTGTTTATATGATCTTGCTGAATTTATTTTCGCCATTTGTGCTTCATTTCTTTATCTGTAAAATGTGAAAAAGAGTAATAGCAGCTTTTTCGTGTGGCTCTTAGGAGATTAAATGAGATAATCTAGGTAAGTTGCTTAGACCAGTACCTGGCCTGTGATAAAGCTCAAAAGACATTAAATATATTATTATTACGACACACGTGTGAGCGGGAGTTGACTTGATTGAATTTGTACAAAGCAGCATTTAAATAAAACCTATTTTTATCTCTTTAAATCCACCATCTAAGTGGGTTTCCTTTCTGTTGTACTAAAGCATATATACCCAAGGCATTCCATCCATATAGGAGGTCCGTGGCCACGGACCCTGCCTTTTCTTCTTCCAGGGGAAGAAAACCTACACTCAAAAGGCTTTTAAAAAGTCCTGCTGCCGATCTGTATCACACTCTGACATCCAGGGTGAAGAATTGCCTGCTTATAGTGGTTCACTGCTATCCTGAGGATAATACTTTGATCTATGAAGAGTTCTTTAGACATAAAAACACTCTGTGAAGTTTTCCAAGGGACTGTGTAGGGGAAGTATTTCGATTTAGGTGGAAATTCTAAGCTCGAAAGAGTTTGGTACAGTGTCTTATTTCCCCTCTTAAAAATTAGGCTCTAAAAGGCGGGACCTAGGTCCTGTAAATAGTACTTCTCTAACAGAGACGGTTCATCATTTACCCCAGTATGAATCTTCCGTTTTGGTTTTTTTTAATGTATTTATTTATTTTTGAGAGAGAGAGAGAGACAGAGCATGAGTGTGGGAGAGGAAGAGAGAGAGGGAGACACAGAATTCAAAACAGGCTCCAGGCTCTGAGCTGTCAGCACAAAGCCCAACGCAGGGCTCGAACTCATGAATTGGGAGATCATGACCTGAGTTGCAGTCGGATACTTAACCGGCGGAGCCACCCAGGCGCCCTTCTTTTTTTTTTCTTAATGTTTATATAATTTTGAGAGAGAGAGTGCAAGAAGTGGGGGAGCAGAGAGAGAGGGAGACACAGAATCCGATGTAGGCTCCAGGCTCTGAGCTGTCAGCACAGAGCCCAATGCAGGGCCTGAACCCACCAACCACAAGATCATGACCTGAGCTGAAATCAGATGCTTAACCCAAGCACCCCCATCTTGCATTTCTGTGGAAGAGACCCCTTGATTTTTAATTTTTTTTTTTTTATACAGAGAGAGACAGAGCATGAGAGGGGGAGGGGCAGAGAAAGGAGGAGACACAGAACCGGAAGCAGGCTCCAGGCTCTGAGCTGGCTGTCAGCACAGAGCCTGACGTGGGGCTCGAACCCACGAACGTGAGATCTGACCTGAGCCGAAGTCGGAGGCTCAACCGACTGAGCCACCCAGGCGCCCCAAGAACCCTTGATTTTTAAACATGCAGTTAGATGGAACCAGCTGGTTCTGGGCAATGAGCTAGAAAAAAAAAGTCATACGGAAGCTTCCAAGAAACCCTCCACCATGATACCTGGTGGTGGTGGTGGTGGTAGTTCTGCATTGTGTCAACCTGAGTAAGATGAAACTATTTTTCCCAGAATCCACTTCTCTGTATGGTTCTGGGCAGGGCTAGGGCCCAGGAAAAACGTGCACAAGGTTTGGAAGGTGGAAGGGAAGTGGCAGCCACGTTTATACTGGAAAGGTCAGTGTAAAGTCAAGTGATGTCAGCGCTCACGCACCTTGTGAGGGATCAGCTGGCTCCAGTGTCAGCATGACGAAGCAACCAGGTCTGCAGCTGCTCCTGCTGGATCCTGCTGCTCCTCCGGCTCCCAACGTGCATGCTAGCTGCACTGACAGAGGGGGCCAGCTTTTCCTACAGCTCACCGGCATCCCCAGGATTGGAGATTAGGAGGTAGTGAATGCTTAGGGCACGTCCCTCTTTGTCCGGGTGGGTTCCCGGATATCCGTGTTCTCTCTCACTTTGTGTCTGTTATCAGTCAGGGCCCCACCAAAGAGATAGAATCCATAGGAGATACATACTAAGATAATTCTTACAAGGAAGGAGCTTATATTGAAAGCTGGCGAGGTGAGTCCCAAAACTGCAGGCCATCAGGAAGGACAGGGCAGGCTGGACCACTCAGGCGTGAGGTGAAACCTCAATCCAAAGGTGAAATTTCTTCATCTGGGAAGTTTGAATGCTACCTTTCAACTGATTAAGTCAGACCCACCAAGATGATCAAGGCTAATCTTCCTTAAATGATTAGAGACTTCAGTCACATATACGAAATATCTTCACAGCAACAGATTCAATGACCTTGGACTATAGCCTAGCCACACAGAAAACTAACCATGAAATGCCCCTCTTTTCTTTGAAAGTTAGTCATTTACCCCAGTATCCACAGTATACATAATACCAACACAGAACCTGAACAGTTTCACTCACACCCACACCATTTCAAGCCCCTGTTGTTCAAGGATCAAATGGATTAGGATTGTGATTGCTTTTGTTGGTGCTCTGGTGACAGAGGTGCCCAAGTGTGGAGTGATCGGGAGGAAGCAAGAGGGGAGCCTGGGGGGCTCAGTCAGTTAAGCATCTGGCTTCGGCTCAGGTCATGATCTCACAATTCATGAATTCAAGCCCCATGTCAGGCTCTATGCTGACAACCCAGAGCCTGGAGCCTGCTTCAGTTTCTCTGTGTCTCTCTCTGCTCCTCTCCTGCTTGTGCTCGGTTTCTCTCTCTCTAAAAAATAAACATTTTTAAAAAAAGGAAGCAACAAGTTTTAATGTCTAACCAAAAGTTCTTAAGGTGGACGATACTAAAGTACACCAATATCCAGATTTCCTCTGATTTTGAGGACACACAGGATGACACTTCTTCACGACCTTACCAACATGGAGTTCTCCAACTCTCTCATCCTGAAACTACATGTGAGGTCTCCCCATGGGTGATAGGATAACAAAATCGTAAAAGATGTGGTGCTGGCTTGAGTAGCTGTTCTGCATGTGCTCAGAAAACTCATCATGGAAATTATAGAACCAGCCGGAAACTATTTGGGAGCATTGTTACCTGCAGAAACCTGGGGGCACATTATGCACGAATGAACACGTGACAGTGGAAAATTGGCAACGAGTCTGGGGAAGAGTTGTGTGAACATAACTCTCTGAGTGGACAAAAAATGTGAGGATATTCAACAAAGGGTGACTCAGCAGAGGAGATTTTAATAACTAACTGAGGAAGATGACCGGTTCTATGGATACTAGCTAGCCACTCCTCCTACCCACCCCGTCATCATCCAATGGCCTCGGGAACAAAGCAGCCATGATGCAGTGGGGGTTCTGCGTGGATTCATCCACATGGGTTTCCATTCTCCAAGGCTGGACTGAGGGCCCAGTCTGCAGAAGGGAGAACAAAACTGAGACCCCAATATGGCACATCACCCACGGTGATCGGCCAGCTACCTGGTGATTACATTGGACCGCGTCAGCAAAACGAGAACCAGGGAAAGCAGACAAATATATTTATCACTAGAAAATCATTCTAAAAGATAGGCTTCAAATGTCTACTGACAAATGAATGGATAAAGATGTGGTGTGTGTGTGTGTGTGTGTGTGTGTGTGTGTTACACACAATGGAGTATTACTTAGCAATCAAAAGAGTGAAATCTTGTCATTTGCAACTATGTGGATGAACTAGAGTGTATTATGCAAAGCGAAATTAGTCAGAGAAAGACAAGTATCATATGACTTCACTCCTATGTGCAATTTAAAATACAAAACAGATGAATAGAAGGGAAGGGAAGCAAAAATAATGTAAAAACAAGGAGGGGGACAAAGCGTAAAAGACTCTTAAATAGAGAGAACAAACTGATGTTGCTGGATGGTTTGTGGGTGGAGGAATGGGCTAAATGGATGAGGGACATTAAGGAGGGCACTTGTCAGGATGAGCACTGGGTGTTACATGTAGGGGATGAGTCACTGAATTCTACTCCTGAAATCATTATTGCACTATATGCTAACTAACTTGGATGTAAATCTAAACAAAAAAATACACAAATAAACAAATGAAAATATAAGAATGCAAACTTAAAAAATTGGGGGCTGAAGAAAAAAGGGGGGCACCTGAGTGGCTCAGTCGGTTAAGCATCCCCAACTCTTCATTTCTGCTCAGATCATGATTTCACAGTCTGTAAGTGCAGAGCCTGCTTGGGATTCTCTCTCTCTCTATCCTTCTCTCTCTGCCTGTCCCCTGTTCATGCCATGTCTCTCAAAATAAATAAATAAACTTAAAATAAGTTGGGGGACTGCTAGGAGGAAGTGATTTTTTTTTGCATGTGAAAAGGACCTGAATTTGGGTGGGGGCAGGCAGAGAACAGAATGTTATGGACTGAAATGTGTGCCTTCAAAATTCCTGTCAAAGCCTAATGCCCAGTGTGACAATATTTAGATATAGGACCTTTCAGGATGTAATTAAGGCTAAATGAGGTCATAAGGTTGGACCCTAATCCAATATGACTTCTGTCCTTACAAAAAGAGAGAGAGAAGGAGACAGACCCCAAGCACCAATGCACAGAGAAAAGACCAGGTGAGGACACAGCTCTGTAAGCCAAGGGCAGCTGCCTCAGGAGAAATCAGTCCTTCCAGCACCTTGATCTTGAACTCTAAGCTTCTAGAACTGTGAGAAAACAAATTTCTGAAGTTCAGGCTGCCCAGTTGGTGATGTTTTGTTATGGTGTCCCGGAGGACTAGCACACGTTGTACATGACAATGTAAAATTTTTTAAAAGTTGAGCTCCTGGGGCGCCTGGATGGCTCAGTTGGTTAAGTGTCTGACTTCAGCTCAGGTCATGATCTCACAGTTCATGAGTTCGAGCCCCACATCAGGGGATCTGGAGCCTGCTTCAGATACTATGTCTCCCTCTCTCTGTGCCCCTCCCCTGATCTCTCTCTCTCTCTCCAAAAATAAACATTAAAAAAATTTTTTAAAAAGAAGTTGAGCTCCTAAAAGAACTGTTTGGATTCCAAACAAAAGTGGAACAGGGTAAAGAGAACAAAAAATATTCAGGTCCTTGCAAAGTTAAATGGCAACTTTTCCATGACTTTGAAGAGTTAAAGCTAAGCTCAAGAATGCCTTTGAGAGACAAATGACCAGATTTTTAAAAGTCAACTGTATTTACAAACTGAAATTTACAGATTTTAAGTACACAGTTAGGGGACTTTGGGCAATTATAAGTAGCCAATCAAAATACAGATTTTCACATCCCTTCCCAACCTCTCTCTACCCTAGCCCCAATCAGGAACTGATCTGGTTTCTATAGATCACTATAGATTAAATGTGGCTTCCTTAGAATTCCATAGAATAAATTCACACAGTATGTATATCTGTGCTTCTGGATTCTTTCACCCAGTATAAGTATCTTAAAACTTTATCCAGGTTGCTACATGTAGCAGAAAATCATTATGTTTTTTGCTAAGTTGTATACCATTGTGGGGACGACTACAATTTGCTTATCCATTCTTTATCCATTCATACTGATGAAAATTTGTATCATATATAAGCCTCTGTGTAAATACATGTTCTTATTTCCTTTGGGTAATTATCTAGATCAGAATTGCTGGCTCTTTTTAAGTATTTAGTTTTGAGAGAGACAGAGCGCAAGTGGGGGAGGGGCAGAAAGAGAGGGAGACATAGAATCCAAAGCAACTTCCAGGCTCTGAGCTATCAACACAGAGCCCAAGGTGGGGCTCAAACCCATGAACTGTGAGATCATGACCTGAGCTGAAGTCAGACACTCAACTGACTGAGCCACCCAGGAGCCCCATAGAATTGCTGGGTCTTAAGATATGTATGTGTTTATCTTGATAAGAAAACGCTGAAGAGTCTTCCAATATGGTTGATAGTCTCTGTTGCTCCACATTCTCATCAACTCTTGGGGTTCTCAGTCTTTCCATTGTAGCCATTAAATCTGTGTGTGGTGGGATCTCATTGTGACTTTAATTTGCATGTCTCTGATGCCTAATGATGTTGAGCATTGTTTCCTGTGCTTTCTAACCATTCATATATGCTCTTTTGTGAAGTGTCTGTTCAAATTTGTGGTTCATGTTATATTGGACTATTTGTCTTTTCATTATGAGTTGTAAGAGTTCTTTATATATAATAATATTTATATATTTAAATATATTTAATATATGTATATGTATAGGAGCATCTGGGTGGCTCAGTCAGTTAAGTGTTGGACTTCGACTCAGGTCATGATCTCAGGGTTTATAAGTTTGAGCCCCACATCAGGCTCTGCCCTGGTGGGGAGGAGCCTGCTTGGGATTCTCTCTCTCCCTCTCTCTTTGCCCTTTCCCCACTTATGCATGCTCTCTCTCTCTCTCAACAATAATAAAATAATAAAATAATATTTATACAAATATACATATTTAAAATATATATAAAGAACTCTTATATGTATTTTATGTATGCATTGGATATTTTCATTCAGTCTGTTTCCTATTTTCAGCCTCTTGATGGAGTCCTTTAAATAGTTCATGTTTTAATAATAATAAAGTACTTGGGGGGGCCTAGATGGCTCAGTCAATTAAGTGTCTGATGTTGGCTCAGGTCATGATCTCACGGCTTGTGGGTTCAAGCCCCGCATCGGACTCTGTGCTGACAGCTTAGACAGAGCCTGTAGTCTACTCTGATTCAGATTCTGTGTCTCCATCTCGCTCTGCCCCTCCCCTGCTCATGCTGTCTCTCTGACTCTCAAAAATAAATAAACATTTTAAAAATTTAAAAAAATAAAGTACTTTTGGTGTTTATCAAAAAAACATTTTGCCTATCCCAAGGTCATAATAGTTTGTACCTATATAGTCTTCCAGAAGATGTATAAACTTCAGCATTCATGATTATGTGAATGATGTATTTCAAGGGAAAGACAGCATTTACTCTACAGATTAGTATTGACTACTGAGTCTGTTTCTGTTGA
Source organism: Suricata suricatta (assembly GCF_006229205.1). Classification (NCBI taxonomy): domain Eukaryota; kingdom Metazoa; phylum Chordata; class Mammalia; order Carnivora; family Herpestidae; genus Suricata; species Suricata suricatta. Next base: position 11,313,415 of record NC_043705.1, read on the forward strand.
CTGAGTTTTCTTCCAGTTATGAGTCTTATTTTCCCAATGCTTTGTATCTAGTAATTCTTTGGAATCCTGGATATTGTGATGTTTACATTGTTGAGATTCTTGATTTCGTTATCTTCCTTTAAGGAGTGTGGACAATTAAGTTACCTGTTGTTGAGCTTGATCCTTTCAAGTTTTGTTTTTAAGCTTCATCTACGATAGCCCCACAACTCAGGTGCAGCCCTTCTTGGTCTCCACTGAGTAGTTAATGGGAACTCTTCACCGTGGCCCTGGTGGGTTCTGGGAATTGTTCAGTTCATGGCTTCCCAGTTGCTCTCTTCTTGCCTCAACTTCCAGAATTTCATCCCACAATCAAGCAGAATGCTATTCGGCTAAACAGCCTAAGGGAATTCAAAGTCAGATTTCTGGGGCTTTTTTCTGTGGCACTTGTCCTCTCTGGATCTCGTTTCCCCAAGTTTTAGCAACCTGGACACCTGCCGGCTCAAATCATCGAGGCAACTCCAGTTCTTTTTGACATCCTCTTCCTGCCTCACGGTTCCAAATGTGCCTCCAGGTAGAAAGCTAGGCCATCTACCTGGTCGACTGGGTAGCTCAGTCAGTTGAGCATCTGACTTCAGCTCAAGCCATGATCTCACCATTCGTGTGTTCAAGCCCCGCATGGGCTCTCTGATGACAGCTCAGAGTTTACTGGAGAAACTCCTTCTCTCTCTGCCCTCTGCCTCGCTCTCTCTCAAAAATAAATAAACATTAAAAAAAAAAAAAAAGCTAGACCATCCTAGAGCTCAACTCATTCGTTTCCTTTTTGTTAGTAATTACAATCCTGTGATGCTTCAACCCAGTGTCGGAAATCAGTTATTTCCCAGCTTGTTAGTTGTGTAAAGGCAGGAGGTTAAAATCTGGTCCATGTTTCTCCATCATGGTCAGAGGTAGAAATCCTGATTTGCAACTTTTTGACTAGAAATAAATGACTCAGTGGGGCACCTGGGTGGCTCAATTGGTTAAGCGTCCCACTTTCAGCTTCGGCTTCGGTCATGACATCACAGTTTGTGAGTTCAAGCCCGACGTTGGGCTCTGCGCAGACCATGAGGAGCCTGATTGCAATTCTCTCTCTCTCTCTCTCTGCCCCTCCCCAACTCGTGCTGACTCTGTCTCTCCCAAAATGGATAAGTAAACTTAAAAAAATGTTTTTAATTAAAAAAAAAAAAGAAATGCCTCAAGGTAAAGAGTGTGAGATGATTCTTGCACCAATGCCAACTGACTTGAGGGGCTTTCCATTAAGCAAAACAGCAGATGTGCTTGACCAATTTTGTCCATGTAGCAATTTGGGGAGCCTTGACCTAAAAAGAACCAAGGATGGGGCACCTGGGTGGCTCAGTCAGTTGACTGCCTGACTTCGGCTTGGGTCTCGATTTCACAGTTTGTGAGTTTGAGCCCCACGTCGGGCTCTGTGCTGACAGCTTAGAGCCTGGAGCCTGGAGCCTGCTTTGGATTCTGGTGTGTCTCCCTCTCTCTGCTCCCCGCCCCCCCCAACTCACACTCTGTTTCTCTCAAAAATAAATAAATATTAAAACAAATTAAGAAGAATGAACAGTGATTCTTCATTCTTTTGAATGAAGTGGGGATTGATCGGCTACTGGATGATAGAGATTGCTAGAATCAAACAGATAAAATTCCTCTTAAACTTTTGAGAGAGTTGTACTAATAAAAGAACCAGAAGGTCATGACTATTTCAGACCTAAAATGACTCTTGGTCCCCCAGATGCCCACACACAGAAAGTGATCTGATAAAAGTAATGCCAAACCAGTGCCTGGGTGGCTCAGTCGGTTTGAGCATCTGACTCTTGATTTTGCCTCAGGTCAGGATCCCAGGGTCATGGGTTCAAGCCCCATGCTGGGTTCCATGCTGAGAGTGGAGCCGGCTTAGGATTCTGTCTGTCTGTCCCTCTGCCCTTTTCTCCTCCTGTGTGTGTGTGCGCCCTCTCTCTCTCTCTTTCTTTCTCTCTCTCTTTCTCTCTTTCTCTTTCTCTCAAGTTTAAAAAAAAAAAGGAAGACCCTCCAAGAGGCAGCGCTAAGAGGCATGGAGAACAGTGAGCAAAAGATGCCCCTTACCAGTGTTTTCAGGGCCTAACTAAGGACTAGTCCTCACTCCCAGAGTATTCGGCCCTCACTCTGTCTGCCGGTGGGATTTCAGAAATAGTATATGACCCAAGGCTCCTGTGCACCTTCCATTTTTTTCTCATCACAAATGGGGCTGTTTATTGTGATTTCCCTATCTTTGCTCTACTCTGATATACTGCACGTGTGGCGTGGAGTAGAGGGAGATCAAATGTGTTTGAATTTCAGAGATCTTTGGACCAACAACCACATCTGAATCTGATAACCATGGCACATTATGCTTTGATATAAATGAGCATTTGAGATCATCTCTTTTGTCAAGGGCTGAGTATCTAACATGGTGGGAGGAAGAACAAACTGAAAATTTGCTGATCAGATTTGCAGTCTGTGGGAAACACTCCTGAGTGGTTGCCAATATTCTCTTTTACGTCTGGTGACCCAGATGACTCCACGTTTCCAGCCTGCTGAAATTAGGACAGCTATGTGAAATATGAGTGAAAATGACATATGTCTCTTTGGGGCAGAAGTATTTAATTCCATTTTAAGAATTTCTGGCTCTCTGCTCCTCTATTAAGTTAGCCCCTAAATAACCCCAGTTGAAATGGCAGCATTGGAAGATGGTGTTGCCTCCATCAGACTATGAGGAACACATGCCTTTTGCCGACCAACTTTGGCGATCTAGCTTCAGTGACAAAATTCGAATTTGTCCTTTAAAGTCGCTAAGAAACAGAGACCTGGGTGGTTCAGTCGCTTAAGTGTCTGACTCTTGGTTTCAGCTCAGGTCTTGTTCTCACGGCTCATGGGTTCAAGCCCTGTGTTGGGCTCTGTGCTGACAGCGTGGAACCTGCTTGGGATTTCTCTCTCCTCTCTTTCTCTCCCGCTCCCCCTCATGCTGTTTCTGTGTCTCTCAAAATAAATAAATAAACTTAAAAAATTAAAAACAAAGTCACGAAGAAGCATTTGTTGTTCTTATCAACCCATCATCACTTAGCTTATTCCAATTCAGTCCTGTTGTATTAAGTGATTTTGTAGAATATGAGATTACAGTAAAACCTTGGGTTGTGAGTAGCTTGCTCTGCAAGTGTTCTTCAAGATGAGCAAACATTTCTAATAGTTTTTACCTTGATAAACCAGCAATGCCTTGCAATACGAGTAGTACGACGCTGAATGTCACATGATCACAGCTGAGCCAATGGCTCTTCTCTCTCTCACTGTAGGATCGTGGGTGATCATCAATGCAATGTCACGTTTCCACGTTTGCCTCAAAAGGAGGCAAAAGCGAGTGTCATTGGACAGGTTCCTTGTTAAAGTTGCACGAAAGGAGATTCTATTGAGCTAATAGTGATTCCGTGAGTGATAGTCAAAGTCCTTCTACACAATAACCCTCTTCTCTTGTCTCCCTCACACTAGCATGGGTTTTCAAAGTAGGTACGAGTTAATTAGGTTTTTAACAGTACCTATAGTCTCTATTATTTTGTATTATGTCACAATGTAGGGATCATTTTTATATGATATGAATATTTGAGGTTGTGGAATAAGTCTTCTGAGTTTTCATTATTACTTATGGGGAAATTCGCTTCGATATACATGATTACAAACATATTTCTGTAACCAAGTATGCTCACAAGCCAAGGATCAACTGTACTTAGAAACTCAAAACCAGCTCTAGAAACAGACCTATACTGAGTTCAGTGGTTAATACTTGTTCATCACCTGCCTCCATAACAGTCCATAGGTTTCACGAGGGTAAGAATTCTCTATCTTCCTTGTTGTTCTATCTCCCCAGTACCTAGTACAGCACCTACAATAAGATAGGTTCTTAATACTTATTTTTTAAATAAATGAGTATGTGCCTGAGCATAACAAATTACTGCTCTTATACTCCGTTTCATTGGCAGAGCAATAACTTGATTCTGTTTCCACAGTCTTAGAAGTAACAATTAAAGATGAGGACGACTTATGTAGATCATCTCATCCATGTCTTCAGAAGAGAAAGCACTTTTTAACATCAGGATGTTTCATTTTTGATACTGGGCCTATCCTACAACTACATACTAAAATTGCCATACACACACAATTTAATTTTCCTCCTCAAAAATGAATAGGCATTGAAAGAAAACAAAATTTTTCTCTCATACTGAGGACAAATACTCTTTCCTAGCAACTGTGAAAAATAGGGGAGAGGATAAAAGGATATTTTGCAGAATATCAAATGTTAACGCATAGAAAATGTACTCGCTGGAGAACAGTGACTTATTTTGAAATGTGGCGGGCTCACCGAAAGCCTAGCATATGCTAAACCAAGGCAGGAAATGTTATTAATGTAGAATTTAATGAATGCTTTATCTGTAATGTAGTCTTGGCTAATTGATTAATGTCATGAGATAGTAGATATTTAATTTATACTTAGGGAAATTGCTTTGAGAAGGTTAAGTTTTATTAGCTTGTTGGTCAACTTCTTTTTTAATAATTGAATTCAAGCCTTGGAGCTATTTTGAAAACTATTATCCCACAGAATCATAGTGAACTTGGAATCCACATTTTATACAATATCATAACTTACATAAAACTATTTTTCTGTATGTATTTTCTCTCATTTTGAAAGAAAATTTCTAGTTTCTCTTTTATGCACTCCGAGAGATGAAATAAAGAACACAAGAGTTGGAAAAGAAGATAAATAAAAAGCCTCCTCTAACATAGGTAAAAGAGTACCTATAGTCATTAGAAAACAGTAATATAATAATAGAATTTCTTACAAGCATCTGAATCTAACATTTAGTACTTCCATTTCGTTAAATAACAAGTCTTTGATTTTGCACAGAACAGTGAGTTCAAACTTTGGGGCTTCTACAATTAGTGCCTTACAAGGAGATCAAAAGTTAGGGACACACGGGGTTTTTTCCTCATTTTCCTGGGACCCGAACCAAGGTCAATGGTAATTCAGCTACAGCTGCATTGCACCCCACCCCCCACTCTCCTCCCAGAAACATCAACACAAAGAGGAACTGATTCCCCATAAAGAATAGTGCAAGTTCAAAGACCAGTAATGGACTTAAACTGTAGCCATCAAATAGAAAGGAATACTCACCAATGTTATCTTTCAAGAAGGAGGATAAATAAAGCCATTTTCATACTATAGCTTATCACCGGAGAAACCTGTAAAAATTGCCCCAGGACCAAAACCTGCTGATCCCAAGAGGAAGGTCAAAGGTATAGAAGAGAGAGGATGCACAGAAGCGTAAACATAAAGGTAACGTGTCCTTGTGGGAATTACTCTACAGCGTTTCCAGGGAGATGTGCATGTTTTTCCAAACCTCACATCTCAGAAAAATGAAGTAAGACACCAAGAAAATTGAGAAAAGCATAATTCTGCTGTGAGCTTTAACGTTTAATCAATACAGTGATATTACCAGTTCGAAGGAATCCACCAACATGGAATAGAAGCCAAGGAAACAGGAAGCACTCCTGGAAAGCGGAGGAGAGATGGCCTCGCTGGAAACTGCCACCATGTCGTAAGCGCGCCCTGTCTGCGGTCAAGAACAAGGAAGTCCTGCAAATAAAATCAAGGTTACGACATTTATACGCATAACACACTCCATACAACTCCTGTGAGTGGCATTCTAAAAAATAACAAGGTTTGGTAGCAAAATAAATCCTTATGTTGGCAATGCTGATGTGTGATTCTGTGAAGCACTCTCCATCTTGCTAGGGCATCGGAATGTTCCTCTTTCTTTGATACGACCCCATAATAGTTGCTGGCTTTTCTACTGTTTGACTCTTCACTAATGGGCTATCCATAGAGGAAACACAAAGCAAGGTGATGTAAACGTTGAATGTTATGGTGGAATATTTTTTCATAAAATCAGAAACTGATCTAAAATCCAAATTTGTCAAACGATGTGTCGATTTCAAAAGCAAAACTAAAACCAGAGCAAGCAGACAAAATACTTTTATCACTAGAAAATCATTATAAAAGGCTGGGCTTCAAATGTCCATCGACAGAGGAATGGATAAAGAAGAGCTGGTATGTGTATGTGTCCACATACACAATGGAGTATTACTTGGCAATCAAAAAGAATGAAATCTTGCCATTTGCAGCAACGTGGTTGGAACTGGACGGTATCATGCAAAGTGAAATTCGTCCGAGAAAGACAAATATCATATGACTTGACTCATGTGTGGAATTTAAGATACAAAACAGATGAACAGAAGGGAAGGGAAGCAAAAAGAATATAAACACAGGGAGAGGGACAAAACATAAGAGACTCTTAAATACAGAGAACAAACTGCGGGTTGCTGGAGGGGCTGTGGGGGGGGGGGGCTAAATGGGCAAAGGGCATTAAGGAGGACACTTGGGATGAGCACTGGGTGTTAGATGTAGGGGATGAATCACTGGATTCCTGAAATCAATACTGCACTGTATACTAACTAACTCGGATGTAAATTTGATTTTTTTTAATTTTCTAAAAGTTCAAAAAAGAAAAAGAAAAAGAAAATGGATGAGCTTGGGGCACTTGGCTGGCTCAGCCGGTGGAGCATGCAACTCTTAACAGTAGGATCAGGAGTTCGAGCCCTACATTGAGTAGAAATTACTAAACTAAAATATAAAATAATGAAATGAAATTAAAATAAATCAGCCCACTAAGATGTTTACCAGCTTTGAAAAGCTTCATATCAGCTTATATGAAGGATATATGCCCTAACACCCAACGTAAATAGGCCTTTGGACACACTCAACAATCTGACCAATGTCAACACAACTTAAGAAATTTTTCGTGGGGCGACTGGGTGGCTCAGGCAGTTGAGCGACTGGCTTCAGCTCAGGTTGTGATCTCATAGCTCGTGGGTTCGAGCCCCGCATCAGGCTCTGTGCTGACAGCTAGCTCAGAGTCTGGAGCCTGCTTCAGATCCTGTGACTCCTTCTCTCTCTGACCTTCCCCTGTTCCCGCTCTCTCTCTCTCTGTCTCTCTCTCTCTCTCTCTCTCTCTCTCTCAAAAATAAAAAATATTTAAAAAAAAGAAATTTTTCTATGATGATATGGTATATTTGTACATTTTATGACTGAACCATAAGGAATTGCTGCTTGTATGTGCAGATGTGTGGGTGTGTGTGTGCGCGTGTGCACGTGTGAGAGAGAGAGAGAGGGCGGGAGGGAGGGAGTGCAAATACGGCAAATGCTTAAAAAAATACTACGGTGTGTAGCTGCTGCCATAGCCAATATGATGCCAGAAAAAGTCCAAATGAAGTAAAAGTAATGAAATAATAAAGATCAGAAATAAATAAGATACAAACATAGAATAAAAAAGATCAACAAAATTCATACTAGTACTTTGGAAAAGCCTAGCCTAAAAAAATTTCTGGCCAAGATTAACCCAGGAGAAAAAACCAGTCATAAATAAACAATATTAGTAATGCAAAGGGAAACCGAACCATAGATGGGACAAAGATCAGAAAGAGCATATTAGGAACTTTGTATCAATACATTTGAAAACTTAGATTAACTTCACATTCTCTTAAAAAAATACAAATTGCCAAACTGACTCAAGAAGAAATAAAATATTGTTAAGTGCTTGAAACATCGAATCAATAGTTCACATTAAAAACATTTTTTTAATGTTTATTTATTTGGGGGAGATAGAGAAACAGAGTACAAGCAGGGAAGGGGCAGAGAAAGAGGGAGACACAGAATCTGAAGCAGGTTCCAGGCTCTGAGCTGTCAGCACAGAGCCTGACGCGGGGCTCAAACCCTTGAACTGTGAGATCATGACCTGAACTGAAGTCAGAGGCTATTTGACCCACTGAGCCACCCAGGTGTCCAAATAGTTCCTATTCTTTCCCACAGGGACAGAATGAAGACTAGACAGATTTGTTTAGGCAAGTGCTACTAAATATTGTACTTCATAGAAATAGTTACAATAATAGTGGTAATCACAGTAATAATAATGACAAACATAAACAAACCAAGTGGAAAAAATGAAAAACTACAGCCCAATTCATTTTATGAGACAAGGATTAATCTAGTATGAAAACATGACAGTTACTATACAAATACAAATTCTTGGCTGTTTGGGGGGCACCTAGGTCACTCGGTCAGTTGAGCATCCCACTTGGGCTCAGGTCATGATCTCATGGTTGTGAGTTCAAGTCTTGCGTTGGGCTCTGCACTGTCCGGGCAGTGCATTGCTTTGAAATCTGTCTCCCTCTCTGTCTTCCCCATTCCCATTTCCACTCTCTCTCCTTCTTTTGCTCTATCAAAAATAAATAAACATTTTAAAAAGCTATTGGCTGTTTTCAATAACAAAATATATACAAATATTCTAAACAAAATATTAGTAAGCCAAAGAAGCAATATAAAAAAGACACGATGAAGTTGCTCCAGCCCAGAAATGGAAAGGTATTTAGTTATTAGCTAATCTCTTAGTTTATTATTAGTATAATAATAGAATTGTTTTTATATTTTTATTTTTATAATTGACACAATTATATTTCTTTCTCGTTAATATAAATGTCTGAAGAACATAAAATTTCCTTTGTGTGAAGCTTTAGTCATACTCTCCTACTTCTGGTTGAAAATGTCTTCTCAATTTTTGAAAATGCATATAAAATATTCAATTTCCATCTTGATTTCCTCTTTGATACAGACATTTTTTAGCAATGCATTCTTACATTTCACACAGTTAAGATTCTAATCATTAGCTTTACAGGATTATGATTGGAGAATATAGCCTGTAAATTTTCTACATTTTAGAATTTATTACATTTTATTTGTCCAGGTACATGATCGGTTTGAGAAGAAAAAAAAAAACCGTTCCATGAGCATGAAAAAGCAGTGTATTTTATCATGCTGTGCAAAGTTTTGTATCTCTACCATGGTCTTATCTCTCCAAATCGCTATAAAACTGTAGATATGTATTTATGTTGGTTGCCTTATTTTTTTTTTACTTTTTTTTAATGTTTATTTACTTTTGAGAGACAGACAGACAGACAGTGTAAGTAGGGGAGGGGCAGAGAGAGAGAGGGAGACACAGAATCTGAAGCTGGCCCCAGGCTCTGAGCTGTCAGCACAGAGCCTGATGCGGGGCTCAAACTCATGAACCATGAGATTATGACCTGAAGTTGGACACTTAACTAACTAAACCACCCAGGCGCCCCTATTGGGTGCATTATTTTAACTCTCTCTTTAATTCATTAAATTCAGAAGGATATATATTAAGAGGCATCATTTTGTTTTCATTTTGATCCCTTTGTATTTTGAGGACTTTCTGTTCATGCGCTTAGCCATTTTTATTTGGTGATTAAAGTTTGTGGCTGTTTTATCTTCTTGGTGGGTTGTAACTTTTATCACTACTTAACAGCCCTCTTCATCTCATTAAATGCTTTTGCCTTTGAATGTTCTTGTATCACATCCGATACATTCCTAGGGTTTTCTGGTTTGACTTTGCCTTATCTTTGCTTTATCTTTCACTTTTGACATTTCGTTCTCATTTCAAATATATTTCTTACAAATAGCATTAAGTACTGGGTTTTAGCCCAATCTGACAGTTATCTGTCTTTTGAGAGGGGAATTCAAACAGGAGAACTCAGCATTTCCTATGTATTGCCACAAATAGTAGACATGGCTTTATTTCCTCCATGCAATTTGATTTTTTCTATTTAATAAACACTGTGGTCTCTTCTTTTCTCTTCTCCTTATGTTTATTGAATGAGTGAATCCTCTTCATTCTATCTATGACCTCAATAGAAGTCTTGCTTGACATTTCTCAGTGATCCCAGTCTTCGCTGGCCAGATACAATATTTAGAAAGAGGTACTTAGGTTTTACCTTTCATATCCTGGGTTTTGCTGAGATACTTTAGAACTGTAAGTAACAGGCTAACTCATTGACAAATACATTAACCTTCATCTAACAAATGTACATCTTCCATGTACATTTATCCACGAATAAGGCAGGGCTCCTTGCTGATCTGTCTCCTCTCTATTGGCAGATTGCTGGTTAGATTCAATGAGAGCATTTCCTTCAAAATAAGGCAAGGGCAGAGGGTGTCTGACTGGCTCAGTCGGAAGTGTGTGCCACCTTTTTTATTGTTAATTTGTTTACTTTGAGAGGAGGGGGCTGAGAGAGGAAGAGAGAGAATCCCAAGCAGGCGCTGCACAGAGCCCACAGCCAGGCTCGAACTCATGAACCGTGTGACATCAGGACCTGAGCTGAGATCCAGAGTCAGCCGCTTAAATGACTAAGGCACCCAGGCGCCCGAAGAGCATGCCACTCTTAATCTTGGGGTCCTAAGTTTAAGCCTTAGGTTCGGTGTAATGATTACTTAAAAATAAATAAACAAAACCTAAAAAAACAAGACACGGAATAGAATGCTCTCTGAAAACATCTATGTGTCAAAATATCTTTGCATTAATTTCCTATTGCTACAAAGCCAATCAGCATAAATCTTATAATTTATAAATGAGATATCATGTCTCGGCTGTTAGAATGGCCATCCTCAAAAAGACAAGAGATAAATGCCAACCAGGACGTGGAGAAAACAGGACCCTCGTGGACTGTTGGCGGAAACGTCAACTGGTACAGACGCTCTGGAAAAACAGTAAGGAGGATCGCCAAAAAATTAAAAACAAAAATACCATAGAATCCAGCAATTCTACTTCCGGATATACATTCAAAGGAAAGGAAAATACTAACTTTGACAGATACCTGCACCCGCATGTTCACTGCAGCATTACTGACAACAGCCAACACATGGAAACAACCTAGGCATCCAATACTGGATGGATGGACAAAGAAGATGGATATATACACAACGGAATATTCTTCAGCCATAAAAAATGAGGATGTCTTACCCTTTGTGACAACAGGGATAGACCCCGAAGGCATAACTCTAAGTGAAACAAGTCAGACAGAAAAAGACAAATAATTGTGTGGTCTCACTTTATATGTGGATTTTTGAGAGAGAGAGAGAGAGAGAGAGAGAAGTCATTGTGGTTACCAAAGGCAGAGGATAGGGTAGGAGGGATTGGAGCAGGTGGTCAGAGGGTACAGACTTCCAGTTACAAGAAAAATAAGTCGTGGGTATGTCATGTATCCCAGGAGGATTACAGCTAACACCATTGTGTGATATACAGAAAGTTGTTAAGGGAGGAAATCCTAAGAGTTCTCATCAGCAGGAAACACGTTTTTGCTTCTTTTCATTTGACTGTATCTATGGTATATGAAATGACAAATGTTAGCTGAGCCTACTGTGATAATCGTCTCACAATATATGTAAATGGGAGCGTCACGCTGTATGCCTCATGGTTATACAGTGACATATGCCAATCATTTCTCAATAACACTAGGGACAAAACATTACAATATAAAATGACACTCGGTTGGAAGCGCCGCTTACGCTTTCACAAGGCTGAACTCAAGGTCAGGATTGGTTCACATCTGGAAATTCTGGATACGAATCCATTTCTAAACTCATTTAGATCAGTGGCTCAATTCTGTTTCTTGTGGTTGTAGAACGGGAGTCTTCATTTTCCTGCTGGCCATCAGCCAGGGGCCCCTCAGGCTGCCTATATTCCTTAGCATGTGATCCCCCTAATCTTCAAGGCCAGCAATGGTGTGAGTCTCTGACTGCATCTTCTCTTACCAGTCAGAAAACATTCTGCTTCTACAAAGCTCACCTGACTGGGTCAGACCCATGTGGATAATCTCCATAACTTAAGGGCAAGTAACTTGGGTCTTTGGTTACATCTGCAAAAATCCCTTCGCATCTAGATTAGTATTTGACCAACGGGGGGTGGGCTGTTAGGGATTCATCGTTACAGTCTGGCCTAATGATGAATGACATCAACCAGAAATTGAATTCTTGAATCACAGTTCTTCACTCTCAGTGACCCACTTGATTTATTCCATGGTCTTCTACTTTCTAGTGATGCCCTAAGATATTGGCATACTTTTTTTTTTTTTGGTATATAAATGGCATCTTTTTTACCCCCTGCTGGAATCTATTAAGAATTTCTCTCGATCCTTCGAATTCAGGGTACTTGGCAGAATTCTCCGAAAGCTATCCTCCAAACCCCTAGTGTTTCCGACGTGATAATCTGCCTCTGTGTTTTAGCTCTCTGTTGTGAGATAGTTGTTTTTTTCAAACTACTAATTCTGCTCTCTGGAGAAATCATCTTTTTAAGTTCATCCATCCACTTTTCAAAGGCAGAAGGGATGGCATCGGGCTCCCTAAGTACTTTTAATGCTCTAGTTTTATCTCCTTGAGAGTTCCCGGGGGGGGGGGGGGATTTGAATTCCCTTCCATTAGCTCTAGGTCCTTGGAACCATCTGTTCTCATCAGCCAGGTCCTGTTCTTCCATGTTGCATGGTCCCCTTGAACGGCTTGTAAATTCCCTTCACTTGCCCATGGTCCTGCCCTGCAGCCACCCTTGCACAGGTCAGGCGGTCAGGGGTCTCTCCGCGGCAGCAAACTTGCGGGCATAGGGTTTTCCACACTTGTAAGGCCACGTATAGAAAATGAAAACCTCTTACCTTTTTTTTTTTTTTGAGGTACTGAGAGGCCGATTCCGTTCTCCACACCTCACAGAGAGCAGTTGTCTCCGAACTATGTCGTAAAGGGGAGCAGTTTACCTGCGAAAGCAGCCTGCCTTGAAACCCCCAGGGTTTCCAGGACCTCCCGGAGGTAGCTCTCGTTGAAAAGTAATAGGATTTCTCTGCCTATAACCCCTCAGGGCACTGATTACACTATCTTCTTAGGCCAGTCTAAAGGGAGAGTTTCCGGAAGAAACCATACTGGGATCCGGCACAGGTTTGAAGTTTTAGATCAAAGGAGCACCATCAAGTGGAAATATTTTAATAAATTCATTACTGACTTTTTTTTTGTTTTTAGCCTAGCTGATAGTAAAGCAGAAAAAACATTCCATCAAGATCCCCAAGCAAGATTTCTGGGAAGATGGCTGCCCAGGTGCCTGAGCCTGAAACCTTCCTGCTCTTGACTTTGTGCTGCGGATTTAGGAAAGAGACTTCGGATGGGGCTGTGGTCTCCTGTGCTCTGGGAAGAGGCAAAGATCAGCAGTAGAGGGAAAAGTCTGCCCCACCCACAATTTGGAAGTGCAAACCCAAGTTTTAAGACTCTCTAAGGAAAAACAGCAGACAGATGACCGTAGATGACCATCCAAGGTCTTTGCTGAAGGCATCAAGAAGGGCAAGCTTCTCCCTAGTGTCCAGTCCCTTCTTCTGCTCGTGGTAACGGCTGAGTCCCCACATCCAACCTATACTTGGGACTAGCACACATGCGCACATTGCGTGCGTGCGCACACACACACACACACACACACACACATGCACACACAAACACACACACACAGAGCAAGAGAGCAAATTTTTTCAGATATAGGCCAATACAGTGGACCCTTGAACAACACGGGTTTGTGACACCAACCCCCTGGCCCCGTGTAGTCAAAATCTGAATATAACTTTGACTCCCCAAAAGCTTAACTACTAATAGCTTACTCTTGACCAGAAACCTTACCAACAACATAAACAGGTGATTAACACATATTTTGTACATGTATTATATATCGTATTTTTATAATAAAGCAAGGGGAAAATTGTCGTTAAAATCAGAAAAGAAAATACATTTATGGTGGCATTCTGTAAAAATCTGCATATAAGTGGACCCAGGCAGTTCAGACCTGTGTTGTTCAGGGGCATTGGCTCTGTCAGTTAAGCGTCAGACTTTGGCTCAGGTCATGATCTCACCATTCACGAGTTCGAGTCCAGCATCGGACTCTGTACCGACTACTCAGAGCTTGGAGCCTGTTTTCAGATTCTGTGTCTCCTTCTCTCTCTGCTGCTCCCCCATGCATGCTCGCTCACTCTCTCTCTCTCAAAAACAAACATTTGAAAAATTTAAAAAAATGGTGTTGTTCAAGGGTCAAATGTATATTTATGGTAATTATCATTTCGTTTGCAGTTATAGATCATGAATACTTCCTTTATATTTTTTGTATTGTCTAAAATTTACTTCACGTGAATAAATTTCTTTGAAAATAAAAAGCAATCTCTTATAAAATATTACAGTTGCTACTGACCTGATTTCTCCTGAACTGTGTGGAATAACGTGAGGCTCCTGAGAGACTTTGCTTTTTGTGGGATTGCTATTCTACGCTGTGAGAGTTTCTGAATTTTTTTGATTAGAAAATGAAATGATCAACATATTTGGAAACACCACGGATCAAAGCATTTGGAAATACATAAATAGCTGCCTTGTTTTTGTTATTAAAATATTTAGTGTTGGGGCACCTGGGTGGCTCAGTCCATGGAGCATCCAGCTTTGGCTCAGATCATGATCTCGCATTCATGGGTTCGAGCCTCGTGTCAGGCTCTGTGCTGACAGCTAGCTCAGAGCCTGGAGCCTGCTTCGGATTCTGTATCTCCCTCTCTCTCTACCCTCCCTTGCTCACACTGTCTCTCTCTCTCTCTCTCTCTCTCTCTCTCTCTCTCTCAAAAAAAAAACAAATACAGCATTAAAAAAAATTAGTGTTTGGTAAATATAGCCTTTCCAGATGCACAGGTCTTATTAGCTAGATTCAAAATACTTTGGGGCACCTGGGTAGCTCAGTCAGTTAAGCTTTTGACTCTTGCTTTTGGCCCAGGTCATGATCTCACAGTTGTTAGTGGAGCCCCGTGATGGGCTCTACACTGACAGAATGGAGTCTGCTTGGGATTCTCTCCCTCTCTCTGTTCCTCCCAATAATTAAAAAAAAATTAAAAAATAATCTCTACACCCAACGTGGGGCTCAAACTCACAACCCAGAGATCAAGAGTCACCCACTCTACCTACTGAGCCACCCAGGTGCCCCTCCTCTCCCCACCCCACCCCCCGGAAAATTTCTGGAGTCTTCTCTCACTGCCTGTAACTATTAAGTATTAGGAAATCTCATCTTCCCATATTGTCTCCATGAATTGTATCTCAGGGAGATGGAGACATTAAATCCCATATTTTCAGGATGTATAGGAGGAGAGATCCACAAAATTCATTCCTGTCCTTATGAAGAATTTTGTTCCCAATGTGTAGATGCGTGTTTTCCCATGTCTGTTATTTAGTATAAACACGACATTAATCTTATTCTGCGATCTTATGATAATGTAAGGTGAAGGTATTCGGTCCCTAGGAACACAGCCAGGCAGTAACTTCATGATGAAAATGTGACAAGCCGAGGGGGGTGACTTTTGGAACGGCAGAGCTGTCTTCAGTACTCATTCTGCATAAACGTAAACATTCACCTTGTGTTAAAAAGTGAATGAATAATTTATATAATAAAGAGCTACTTTAATTATTGTTCTGCAGAGTCTCTGGGTTGTTAGACAAGCCGCCAGGCTAACATATTGGCTTTTAAATTATTTCACCCATTCAGCCAGGAAAATGGTTTTACGTGGGTTTTTTTTTTCTTCCCTGAATACAATAAAGGATGAAAGAGAGCCAGCCTGGCTCATGAATACATAATGACCGGTGACTAGAAGAGATGAGTCTGGTAGCACCTCACAGAGTAAATCAACCATCACCTAGCCCCTCGTTAATTTTCTGCTCAGTAAGGTGCCATTGTGAGCTGAAGGCACCGCATGAAGAGTCTCACTCTTTGGGAAGGCTTTATGCCTCTACGTCCTGGTGACCTACAGGGGGTGCTCTCTTCAGGTGTCACCTGGGGAGGACAGGTACTTTGGCTGCAGTGTTTTGCTTCTTTCCCATTTTCAAATTTTTAATACCTTTTTTTTTAGTGCTTATTTACTTATTTTTGAGAGAGAGACAGAGGGCACAAGTTGGAGGGGGCGGGGGAGTGAGAGAGAGAGAGATACAGAATCCAAAGCAGGCTCCAGGCACTGAGCTGTCAGCACAGAGCCCAACATGAAGCTCAAACTCACAAACCGCAAGATCACGGCCTGAGTCAAAGTCGGACACTTAACCAACTGAGCCACCTAGGTGCTTCTCTAGGTTTCAAATTTATACCATTTGATTCCCCAATCATGTTGTGATGATTGAGAATCAGGACATTCTCTTGTTACGTAGTCTCCCCTTACCCACCATCCCAGTGACCCAAGATCATGGTGGTTTGAAAGCAGACATACTGTCAGAAGACCAGTAGCAGCCTAACACTAGGTCATAAAATCTGCATCATTCACCTCACGTATAGGCATTTTATCATGTCACATCAAGAAGGGTGAATACAGTACACAATACATTTTGAGACAGAGAGCACACTTACATAAGTTACAGTATAATTATTCTATTTTATTATTACTGTTCATCTCTTACCGCACTTAATTTAGAAATGAAACCTTATCATAGGTATGTATGTATAGCAGAAAGCATGGTATATACACTGGGTTCTGTACTATCCATGATTTCAGTCATCCATTGGGTGTCTTGGAATGTATCTCCCACAAATAAGGGGGGGACTATAGTACTTCCCTTACTGCGTGTATCACACTGCCTTGCACTGAGTGTATTTAATAGTTGAGTCGAAAGCTGGATGAAGGATTGAAGGATGGATGGATGGATGGATGGATGGATGGATGGATGGATGGATGAGTGAATCTGCAAATTCCTCTGCACCTGATTTGGTGAATGAGGAGGTAAAGAACAAAATATTGATGTACTAGGTGATATTCCTTTTTATTTTTTATTTTATGTATAGTAGTAAACTAGCTAACTTCTCAGGGAATTAAATATTTTTAAAAATATTTTATTTATTTATTTTGAGAGAGAGAGCATCGACACACACATGTGTGTGCATGAGAGCTGGGGATGGGGGGAAGAGAGGGAAAAAGAGAGAGAGAAAGTGGGAGAAAGAGAGAGAGAGAGAGAATTTTAAGCAGGCTCCATGCCCTACCCAGAGCCCAATGCCAGGTCATCCTGAGCCAGAATGAAGGAGCACCCTCCTCGTGTGCTCACCTCCCCCCTCGCTCGATTAGGTCCTATGCCATTGCTCCAATCACTTCTTGGTCCATGTCCTCAGTCCCCCCGTCTCCCTCTCTCTCCCTGTGACACTCAACTCAGTAACTCCACCAAGCTCAGTCCACTCCTCGTTAACACTCGTTATTGTCAGTGTTTTACATCTTAACCTTTATTATTTAAGGGTAGTGGTACTTCATTGTGATTTTAATTCACACTTCGCTGATAAATAATGATATTGACCATCTACCCATATGTGTTGAGCCACTTAGATATCATTTCATGTTACGTGCCAATCCAGGTATCCTGTCCATTTTTTTCATTGGGTCGTTTGTCTTTTCCATATCAATTTGCAGTTCTTCATATATCCTGGATAAGCATCCTTTGATGTTTCTGTATTTTTAAATGTCTTCTCACAATCCAAACCAGATCTTTCACTCTCTAATTGATGGTTTTTGATGAACAGATATTCTTAATTTTAAGAATGTCCAAGTGATCATTTTTTTTCAGTTACGATTAGTGCTTTTCATGTCCGGTTTGTGAAGACTTTGCTAACGAGCCCACATCTATTAATTCAATGCGAAAATAGAAGCAGCCCCCAAATACCTGTTATAGCCTTTGTAACAACACATCCATCAAGCTACCAACTCTTTGTCTCATATACTCTGCCCCCCTCCTTCTCCAATAGATGAATTTTCCCTGCTCCTTGCCAAGATCAGATCTGCTCCTGCTTTGTCATCCTGTCTCCTCCACTGAAGACTTGTCTTGCAAAAATCCTCGACCTCTTCTGCATCAAGTTTCCCCTCCCTACTAGATCATCCCCAGGAGCATGCACATATGCTTTAACATCACCCGTTGTATCTATCAGGGTGCCAGAAGGAAATGGATAGCACTGAATTAGGATAATTTGAGGAGAATTCTTGTAGAGACCATTTACAAAGGCAAGGGTAGGGTGTAGAGAAACATGGACCGTATGGAGCACCACGTGGTTCTTTACAGTGATGTCATTACCAAGACAAGGTCCCTAGTGAAGGAAGAGCCAATGGACACTCAAAAAGAGTCAGTCATGCAAAAAAAAAAAAAAAAAAAGACTATTGAGAGAAGACGTAAAAAGGAAAACAGCTTGCCAGAGGTTTCCTCCCACAGGAACAGGGCTGGGGGGGGGGTCAAATATCATAAACTTACTTTCCTCTCTTCCTCCAGTCTCAGACTAGGGCTCCCCACTGACTAAATGCAATTAGAAGCCAGAGGTTAAGATGGCTTCTTATATAATCCACATAGGTCAGCTTCTTGTGGCGTAGAGAAGGGTGAAGAAGGATAGAGACGGCTCTGAAATGTCAAATGGAAAGTAGACAGAATCCATCCCTCCACCCCCTCCAAGTTCATTCTTATTTTTCAAATGGATGGAAAGTGTATGTCCCCAATACAAGGGACACACATTTCCTTCAGCTCCCATAGTAGCACAAAATGATGTCAACGTGCCCCTCCTCCCATATGAAATCTAAAATGCTAGTATCATTCCTATTCTTTATAGACGATAAGAGAATGGGGGCAGGGAAAAATAATTGAGTGATTCCAGCCCCTTCCTCTACAGCTGGTGCCAACACCTAAGTTTGTAATATCCCTGCCCTTTTTCCATCACTCTTTCTATGTTTCCCTCAAATTCCATTAGCACCTTGGCTGGATGCAGTTAGTTCCTTATATAGAGAAGTGACTAAAAACTTTGTTCCTGGGTGATGGTCATGGAAAGGGGCACCTGTGGGGAAGAGCGCTGGGTGTTATATGGAAACCAACTTGGTAATAAACTATTAATAAAAATAAAACTTTGTTCCTGCAAAATCAGTATACTTAATTGTCATATCAATGGGCTGCCAAAGTTTTCCATTGACCCATACTACTGGGTGAGGAAAAGGTACTTCAGTGATTCTTCAGTCTTCTCTGCCCCTATTCTATAACAGAAATACAATTCCCCTTGGAAATTAAGATGAACTTACACCAGGGGTACCTGGTTGGCTCAGTCTATGGAATGTCCAACTCTTTTTTTTTAATGTTAATTTACTTTTGACCAACTTTTTTTTTTAATGCTAATTTACTTTTGAGAGAAAGAGAGAGAGAGAGAGTGCATGGGAGAGGGGCAGAGAGAGAGGGAGACACAGAATCTGAAGCAGGCTCCAGACTCTGAGCTATCTGCGCAGAGCCTGATGTGGGGCTTGAACTCACAGAGCCATGATATCATGACCTGGGCCAAAGTCAGATGCTTAACTGACTGAGCTATCCAGGTGCCCCACCAACTCTTGATCTCAGTTCAGGTCTTGATCTCATGGTCCTGAGTTCAGGCCTTGTGTTGGTCTCTGCACTGGGCATGAAGCCTACTTAAGAGATCACTCACCCCAATCTGTACAGTGACCCATTTCTTTGCCTGTCAGTTCATTAGCATGCAAAGCCCAAAATGGCCACGGGTTAGTCTCATTTTTCAGTTCATCAGAACTATGACTATATTCTTTGGGGTCTAGGGCCTCCAAACTCATCAGCCATGAGGACTGGAAGCAAAAAAAAAGAAAAAAGAAAAGCAATACAAGTGAGTTATTAGGGACAACAGAGATAGGGAACCCCCACTTCCTCCCTTGCGCTGATGCGTTCTGACTATGGGGACAGCTCCACATACAGGCTGTTAGATTAAGGTAAGAATCTCATCCTTCAGGACGTCACCCCAATCCTTGGGGAAACCCCACTCCGGCTGGCACCATGACTGAGTCTTTACCGGGCACCCCTCAGTTCTATTGTGCCAGCCACGTAGGGTAAGATCATTTCAGGAGGATGAGCCTCACTTTCTTTGCCAGAAAATGTGCCATCTGGTCAGAGGTGACATTGCACGGGACGCGTTGGCAATGAATTAAGCAGGCATTCTGCTCTTCCACAAACGGTAATCCTATCAGACACCTTGTAAGTAGAGGAGGCAAATCCCTTTCAAAGGATGTAGCTTCCCTACAAGGACAAAGTGATGCACTCTGCATAATGGGAGTGGTGAATTAGAATTACTCTATCATGAGGTAGCCAGCCCAACTGGGTAAATGGTACCAGATGGGGCTTCAGCACCAGCCTCGGGCTTTAGAAGGTTGGGCATTCAGCATAGCAGTGACCAGGTCAGCCTAGGCAAGGAAAGCCTATGCATAGCCTCTATCCCAGCTGCGATGGCTACATGATACATGGAACAATTAAGTTGGCTCCAAGAGAGCTGGAAAACGCAGCTGACACCTAGAGAATGAGTCACACTGTCCACCTGATTTCCGAGGGTCTCCTTCACAGTGGTTGCCCTATGGAACACATGCACTTAAGACACGCATATCTTTACAGTCCTTGCCATTCTGAGAGGACTATCCACATCTCTTGTTCCCAGAAGCCCTTCTCCATCATCTTCCAATATGTTCCTAATCCCTGAGTGGCAGGTCAATGCACTGACTCCTGTCCATGAGCCAGGGTAGATGTGTACCTTACATCATCCTTCCCTTAATTCCAAGTGGACAATAGACGCGCCATCTTAAGTTCTGCCCATTGGGAGGATTTCCCTTCACCAGCGCCCTCCCCAACCCCCAGGACACCCAGTGAGAGTGCAGTGTAGAAGCTGGGTTTCCTTAGCCTATGTGGCAGATGCATCTGTAACCAGGATCACGCTTTTCCCTCCTCTTTGAACCAGCCAGAGGGAACCAGTAATGAAGTCACAGGTGTTGGTTGAGGGAGAGGCAGTGAAGCAGGAGAAGCAGGTACCATGGGATCTGAGCCACCTGGTCTTGCAGTTCATTTACTTTTGCCTTTTGGACCTGCTCAGACCCAGTCCCCACGTTCAGTTTCCATTTTATAATAGAGCACAGCTGTGCATGTCCAATTTAATGGCTCTGTGGATGAGGTAACACAGTTCATGATTGGCAGCTGAGGTCACCTGCTCAACTTAGAGACTCATAGCCATTCCTTCAACTCCACCAGGATCCAGTAGCCAGCCAGGAGCTCGGTTTTTTTTAAAGTACATAATAGTTGTTGGTTGGTAAAGGACGACAAATCCTACTCTAAAAGCCTCTCTTCTCCTACTTCAGTTTGTGAGGACGTATTCTTAAAACTCATTTTATTTGTTTATGCTTAAATATTTTAAAGTAAATTAAAGCCACCTTGATATCACATGCTAAATATCTTAGTCTGCATCTCTAAAATTGAAAATATTTCCTTCTTACCCAAATGAGCATCATTTGTCCTTAACAAAATTAGAATTCCTTAATACCACTTCATACTCGGTCCATATTAAGATTTCGTTAGTTGTGCAAGAAATGTTCCTTTCATTTGACCTATGACACTTGAACGGGCACCTGAGTAGCTCACTCAGTTAAGCATCTGACTTCGATTCAGGTCATGGTCTCATAGTTCGTGGGTTTGAGGCCCACACCGGGCTCTGTGCTGACAGCTCAGAGCCTGGAGCCTGCTTCAGATTCGGTGTCTCCCTCTCCCTCTGCCCCTTCCCTGCTCATGCTCTGTCTGTCCCTCTCTCTCAAAGATAAATAAACATTAAAAAATTTTTTTAACCTATGGCACTTGCAACTTTAGTCTTGGCTTGACACTTTTGAAATGAAAATTTTGGGGAAAAAATGTGCAAAATCAGGGAAAATTTGATTGGACTGCCTAAAATTGCTTATACAGGTAGCCAAACTTCAAAGAAAAGCAAGTCAATGGAGGACATAGTGGTTAATTGTGGGGGAGAAGGCCACAGTGGGAAATGGGGGCCTTGGAAAGCCGGCAATGTACTATTTCTTGACCAGTCATGGTTGCCTAAGAATTTCCTTTATGAGAATTCATTAAATTATCACAATATGCCTATGCTTTTGAAAAAGTGTGACATAACATAAGAATAATTTTAATATGTCAATATATAATGACATATCATAATAGTAATATGTTAAAATATTTGGAAAGTAAATTGATATGCAATTGTCAAGCGTTATTATAATAAATAAAAAATAAAGAATAGAGTGATCATAGCATTTTGGTAGATAGTGCCAAATCTAAATAAAGGCAGCTTTAGTAATGCGCACTGTTTAAGTTCAACCTACCAAAAAAAGTTGCTATTTTCAAGGAGAGCATTACAATCATGACATTTTTACATAAGGCCATTGGCTTCTATCGTAATTTATGTCCGTCAATTTTAAATCCTGTTCTGTCTGGTGTTTTAAATAACTCCCATGCATTATAATATTACGAGTACAGTTTGTTTTGACAAATGTTCTAACAAAAGCTATTTGAAAATTTTACAAGAGGACTCAGGAAGGAAGTTTTACCATTATCAAAGATTACATTTAAAAACTAAAAACGTCCTTTAATCGTCAAAGAGCAATGCATGCATTAAGCTCTTGGTGAAGAGAACATGCTCTAGGGTCTCCTACAGCATATGGCTACAGAGTGGCTTAGAAGGTTGCAAATAAAAGATCATTTCAGCATATCCATTTCCCCAAGTTCTCCAACTCACCTCCCTAAGGCATTCTGGGGAAGATGTCCTTTCCCAACTTTTAAAAATCTAGGCCATCAATGGGTTTATGCTTTGAGATGCCAATGAGGCAGATGATAATAATCGCTTCCAAGTGCTTGAACCACTCATCAAATCTTAACTCCTTAGTGGTAGACCCAGAGCAATAGGTATTTGGCCCATCTGATCCTTGTATTTCATCCCCCTGCTCAAACACCCTTAGAATTCACTCCCTCTTTCTCCCCAGGCTCTTCCTCTTGATATAGACTGCTGAGTTGTAGACAGTTTGGGTCTATAGGCTACCCCTGCTCTGAGCAGCTCTTCCATTTAAGCTTCCCGGCTATGATGATGTCTCAATCTTGTACCTGTCCTGGAGGTGGTAGGGATGGGTGCTGAAGAGAACTGGCATCAGTTTGGGAGACAGGTGCCTCAAATGTAGTCACTGAAAGGCTTTTATAGGGGTCCCTGGGTGGTGTCCCACTTTGGCTCAGGTCATGATCTCATGCTCTGTGAGTTTGAGCCCCAAGTCGAGCTCTGTCCTGACAGAGCAGAGCCTGGAGCTTGCTTCAGATTCTGTGTCTCCCTCTCTATTGCACTTCCCCTGCTCACAATCTCTCTCTTCCAAAAATAAACATTTAAGAAAAGAAAGAAAGAAAGAGAGAGAGGAAGGAAGGAAAGAAGGAAGGAAGGAGAGGAGAGAAAGAAAGAAAGGAGAGAGAAGAA
Organism: Suricata suricatta; assembly: GCF_006229205.1. Taxonomy (NCBI): domain Eukaryota; kingdom Metazoa; phylum Chordata; class Mammalia; order Carnivora; family Herpestidae; genus Suricata; species Suricata suricatta. Next base: position 11,336,703 of record NC_043705.1, read on the forward strand.
GGAAGGAAGGAAGGAAGGAAGGAAGGAAGGAAGGAAGGAAGGAAGGAAGGAAGGAAGGAAGGAAGGAAGAAGGAATGAAAGGCTTTTATGGAAATCCCTCCATAAGCAAAGGGAATTTAGGGGAAGTTGAAGACATTTTGGTCTTGCCCAGATCAGCCCAAATGCCTTTGGTCCCACTTTTCCCCTTCCACTGCCCTTATTTTTCTGTAAGGGACTGTGAGGTCTTCCACTCTGCAATTCTTAGAATCTGTCCTGGGATCAGCCCGTAGTCACAGCTACCCTGAAACGTTAGGAGTCAAAGCATTCCTTCAAAGCTTTCAGAGACCTCCAGGTTTCCCATGTGTGTGCTTTACTGAATGCCAGTGGCCTTTCATCTTCCCTATGTATGCTCCTAGGACCATAGTAAGAAGCCTGAAGCTTCCACCATCTTTAACATCGCCTTGTTGCTATAGTGACCAAACTTCACATTCCCACTTGAATCTATCCTACCAGCGATAGCCTGAGTGATGAGGGCTCCACCACGTGCTGTGGATTAACCTGTTCCTCACTTGCCCACCACCTTCAAAGAGATTCTGCTCCTTCAAAATAAAAAGAAACGTCATCCAGAAATTCCACTTTGTGGACCTGTTCCTTAAAGGCACTTAATTTACATCCCCTTTGACTTCCTATAGAATTTGGTTGTTTTAAGCCACTAAACTTGTGACGATCTATTATAGCATCGGTAGAAAACGAATATGTCAACTAATAATTATTATCTCCGGGCACCATCCCCCTTCTGGAATATAGTTACCTAACAGGGCACTTTACGTGTTTTTTTATATTTCTTCTTATTTGGTGAGGAATATGGCTCTTGGCAAATTCTAAAAGGGACTAAAAAGTATTTTCTGTCATCCAGCTGTTTAAACTGTTTATTGCGCACTTATTATACAACTAGCTCACTCTGTCTCTCTCTCAAAAAGAAATAAAAAATAAAAATATGCACCCATGTTTTAATTATAACCATGGAAATCATTACCCTGAAAAATTACTGTTATTACTCTTTATTTTAAAACTTATGGGCGCTTGGGTGGCTCAGTCAGTTAAGCGCCGGCTTTAGCTCAGGTCATAATCTCACGGTTCATGGGTTCGAGCCCCGTGTCGGGCTCTGTGCTGACAGCTCAGAGCCTGGAGCCTGCTTCAGATTCTGTGTCTCCCTCTCTCTCTGACCCTCCTCTGCTTGTGCTGTCTCTCTCTGTCTCTCAAAAATAAATTTAAAAAAAAAAAGAAAAAACCTAACAGAAAAACTTGGTGCACGTGGGTGGCTTATTTGGTTGAACATCTGATGTCAACTCAGGTCATCATCTCACACATCACGAGTTCGAGCCCCGCATTGAAACCTCCCTCCAATTCTGTGTCTCCCTCTCTCTCTGCCCTCCCTCTCTCATGTTCTGTCTCTCTCTCTCTCTCTTTCTCTCTCAAAAATAAATAAGCATTAAAAAAATTAAATTATACAAACTAGAGGCCCCTGGGCGGCTCAGTCAGTTAAGCATTGGACTCTTAACTTCAGCTCAGGTAATCATGTCATGGTTGTGAATCAAGCCCCACATTGTGCTCCAAGCTGAGTGCGGAGTCTGCTCAAGATTCTCTTACCCTCTGCCCCTCCCTCTCTGCTCACACTTGCTCTCTCTTAAAAAGAAAGAAAGAAAACTATACAATCTAGTCTTAGAGTGGTTAAGATACTTGCTTAAGGTCATAGAGTTAATATTCACCAGAACTCAGAAGCTAAATCCTAAAACTGTAGGAATCCAAAGTCCTTGCTCATTTCATGACACATGTGGCCTCCACAGACTGAGTGACATTTTACTCCAAGTCCCTTAGCTAGAAGATGCTGATCCTTCTTTAGTATAGCAATTGAGAGATGTATATGTAACATGAAAAATCATACCTACTGAACAGGATCTGGAGGACACGGTGTCAGTGGGCACAGGTCCCCATCTTATCCTGGCCCTTCGTTTCAATTTACTCACCTCAGCTTGCCCCAGTAAAGAAAAACTTCCAAGGAACCAGAGATGCCATAAGCACAGAGTCGAATCTCTGTCATAACATGAATCATATTAAATCAAGTTGGATTCAATACAGAAGCTTCCTGACCTGCTTAATGTATCACAGGTCAGAGAATGAATGTAAAAAAAAACTCCAATGTGATTAACCCATTGACAGAGGGCTCAAAAGAGGACTTTTACCTATCAACCAAGGAACTAGAAACATATATTCTAGAAACATTGGCATGCATATTTATCAAAAGCATATTCCCGTCTATGAGCTCAGATGCATATCAACTTGGTATTAACAAGTTGATGAAACTCTATTTTACTAATTTCACCTTTATTTACTCCTCCCCAGCCCAGCCCCCATATCTACAGGTGTAAAACCTAAAAGAGGGGACTAGGGCACCAGAGTGGCTCAGTCAGTTAAGCCTCTGACTTCAGCTCAGGTCACGGTCACATGTTCATGAGTTTGAGCCCAGCATCAGGCTCTGCATGGACAGCACTCAGTCTGCTTTGGAACCTCTGTCTCTCTCTCTCTCTCTCTCTCTCTGTGTCCCCGCCCCCTCCCTTCAAAAATAAATAAAGATTAAAAAGAAAAAAGCTAAAAGAATGAACTAAAATGCCCCATGCCACAGGACCTTGTCACTGAGATTCTGGGAGAGTGTGTTTTCTTGTCAAAATACATTCATTTCTCAATAGCATGCTCTATATTTTTCTTTGGTAATTGGTCTTACATGGGTTAAGAAAATTGAGTTCACAATCATTTTTTTATCCCTTTAGAATTATATGGCTCTGCTGCTATAAATAACCAGCATTCCATTTCTATCAGCAGGAATCCACAGGTGATTGACTCTGAATGGGCACCTGCCTAGAGGGTTGTCCCAGTGATTTCTCCCAGAAGAGAGATGCAGGGCAGCCCAATCGCACAGGTGAATGGGCCACAAAGCCCACATTCACCATATGAGCGCACCAATGCCATTTCATCTTCATGCCATTGACCCAAACAGCAGGACCCAAACCACAGAAGCCAAGTTGCTAAAGTGATGTCCAACAGGAAAGCTGGTTAAGATGCAGCCACCTGCAATTGGAGCTGGAACCTGTGAATGCAGATTGGGACAAAGAAGTGGCCCTGTGTCAGGGACACTTTTTTCGCAATAGCAAAAAGCGCAAGAGTGACACTTGGTGGCCAGGACAAGGCATCACAAAAGACTGAGTCATAGGGAATATTTTCACTGACCTCGCTCTGGGGAGTTTGGCAGATAGGAGAGAACTGTGCTGTTCTTGGAAGGAAAAGACCTGCGTTTGCAAGAAAGGTATTACTCTTGCTCTGGTGAGTAGCTAAGCATCAGAAGGGATACTGTACTGCAGCTGTTTTGAATGAATACAAGGTAATGTGTCCAAAGAAGGACATTTCAGGGGTGTCTGGGTGGCTCAGTCAGTTAGGCATGCAGACTCCTAATTTTGGTTCAGGTCATGAATTCGTGGTTCATGAATTCGAGCCCCACATTGGGCTCTGACCTGGAGGTATGGAGCCTGCTTAGGATTCTCTCTCTCCCTCTCTCTGCCCCTCCCCTACTTGTGTTTCTCTCTCTCTCTCTCTCTCTGTCTCTCTCTCTCTCTCTCTCTCTCTCTCCCTCCCACCCTCCCCCAAAATAAATAAAATAAAACCTTAAAAAGAAACAAAAACCAAAAAACCAAAGCGAACTTGGTCGCTCATTCCTGCAGCCTGAAGTGACTCTTCCAGGACAAATGCCTCCAACACTTAATTCAGATCGAAACCCCCTCCTGTTAAGACTTCTGAGCAGGGGTGCATGGCTGGCTCAGTTGATAGAACAGGAGACCCCTGAGTTGTGAGTTTGAGCCTCACGCTGGGTGTAGAGACAACTTAAATTTTTTAAAAATCTTAAAAAAAAAAAAAAGACTTCTGAGCATAACCAAGTTAAAGTTCAGTCACTTTAACTACCTTCTTGACTTTATCAGATAAAGCCCAGATGAAACAGAGAGCCCATTTCAAAGTATGTACCAATAAATACATGCATATGTGAATGAAAAAGGTGCAAGCAAATGGAAACCAGAGTAGTTTATGAGATGCTCAGCTGCTGGAGAAGTTACCTTCCCTCCCCTTCCCCACCACCACCTTTGACGACAGCTCTGTTTCCGGTCTATAAGAAAAAGGCACACCCTCAACCAGCCTGGAATATTAGATATGCCTTCTCTGAGGCACACTTCCAGGGCACCAAACCCAGGGCTTCACCATCCACCACCTCAGTCAGGTACTCCTTCCACTTCATGAAACATATTTTCAATAAAATACACTGTTTAACAGTTATCAATATGTATTGTTTTGATCATGTGTTAATAATAATTGTAACTCGGGCTCTGTGCTGACAGCTAGCTCAGAGCCTGGAGCCTGCTTCAGATTCTGTGTCTCCCTCTCTCTCTGCCCCTCCCCTGCTCGCACTGTCTCTGTCTCTCAAAAATAAATAAAAAACATTAAAAATTTTTAAAAAATAATAATTGCAATAACTCACTCAAAAAATGTTAATTCTTGAAGGTGTCTGAGTGGCTCAATCAGTTGAGCATCCAGCTTCGGCTCAAGTCATAATCTCATGGTTTGTGAGTTCGAGTCCCCCATCAGGCTCTGTGCTGACAGCTCAGAGCATGGAGCCTGCTTCAGATTCTGTGTCTCCCTCTCTCTCTGTTTCTCCTCTGCCCATGCTCTCTCTCTCTCTCAAAAATGAATAAACATTAAAAAGCTTTTAATAAAAAATTTAAAAATTAATTCTTAGAACCTATGGTAACAACAAATGTTTAGAAAAATTACACACATGCGTGCACACACACAGTTACAGAAACATATAAGAGGATGGCCGACATCAATAAAAGACTTTCAGAAATAAAGTTATACTATATTAGGATAAAATTCTGTGTGGAAGTTTAAATAGAAATGCAACTTGAAGCAGAAACATGGATAATGCAAAATGATGAATGTTAGAGGCTTTTTCGTGTATACTTTCAAGGATATTGGGGGCTATCAAATGTCTGTCATGTTTATATTCTACTGGATACATGGAAAGAACAATGCTTTAGTTTTAAACATCAATATTTGCAACGTCAGAAATCATACTTTTAACATTTATGTAAACTTATGGTTGAAGGAATTGTGTGCCAATTTAAAACTGGGGGAATGTTTCCCAGAATTCTTTTAGGGTTTGTGAGCGTAAAAGTTTGAAGGCCACTGAATTGGAGTGTTTCTAAATCTTGCTTTTCCCCTTTCCTATCTGCTAGCTTTACGGCTTTATAAGCTAGTATAAGTGTTATGTGGGGCTTTGGGGTTTTTGGGTTTGTTTTGAGAATGCATGATCTCTGTGAGGCTCTAGACCGAGCAGAAGTCTGCCAACTGGGAAGCTTCTGGTTGTCCAGGCAGAGAGCTCTGCGCCCACTACTCCGACCAGCTCTTCACTCAGCTAAACCACTCTAAGAACAGAACGGAAAATCCCAAGCTCACACTCACACAAAAAGGAGTAATAATTCTTTAAAACTCTACGTTGGGTTCCAAGCACTGGGTTCCCAATCCTTCAAATTCCACTTCCAGCACCAGGATGGCAAGTCCTGCTCTTCTTTAGTATTTACTATAAAGAGGGAAATAGCTTATAGCTAGAAAGAACCAGAATAACCAGATTGCAAAGCATTTTTACTAAAGCGATCAATCTTTCATTTCACAAAAGTTTCCGAGAAAGACAACCAATAATTGGCTTTCAACACAAAGAGGTCCTAAATACATTGTCCATTTTATTCAGCTTCACCTTCATTACACTCTAGGGAGAGGAAAGTGTACCTGGGTGGCTCAGTCGACTAAGTGGTCCAACTTTGTCTCAGGTCACGATCTCCCGGTTCGTAGGTTTGAATGCTGTGTCAGGCTCTGTGCTGACAGCTCAGAGCCTGGAGCCTGCTTTGGATTCTGTGTCTCCCCCTCTCTCCGCCCCTCCTGCACTCATACTCTTTCTCTCTCTCTTTCTCCAAAACAAATAAGCATTAAAAAAAAAATCTAGGGAGAAGCAGTCTTTGGGGTACCAGATCTATGGGGACCATACAGAGAAACACACTTTCCTCAGGATCAGCATGAAACCGCTGTCTGCCAGGTTGCCTGTGTGTGGAGGTAGAAATGCACCACTGGAAACTGAATCAAGTGTTTTAGACCCATGGCATTGGCCAGCCAGCTATGAGGAAGTCTTCTAGCTCTGCCTTCAAGCTCTCTGGGATACACAAAGAGGGATGGGAAAGGTAGGGGTAAGATGGTGGACCGAAAGAAAAAGTCCACAGTTTCTCCAGGCCTTGGATAGCTTGGAAATAGGAGACTGATGGGTGGCGGAGTGGAAATGGAGGAGCCGCCAAACAAAGGTGGAAAGAAGGGGTAGTCGGGCTTGAAGCGAGCATTCATCATTCACAATAAATCTGTAATGACCTAAATGACACACACACTCCCCAGCTAGCCCAACAGCAGTCGAGACTCATGCCTCGCTTATGTTTTTATCCACGTTATTGAGCACACAGACTGGCTCAAAGTCAGTGTTTCGTCCACTGTGTTTATGTCCAACATACCTCAGCACCATGAGTGTGCCATTCCAGACCTTTAGAGCTCCGAGGGGCTAACTCTCAAGGAATTGTTTGCAGGCATTTCAAAACTGCCTGAAAAATGTTTACAGGGCATGACCCAACATTTTACCTGTAATAAGGAATTCAGTTTTGAGACTCCCTCACAGGGTGATGATAATTCATCTTCACTTTTTAACATGGCCAGAGGAAACAGATTTAAACCTCAGCTAAATGAGCCACCTAGAAACAAGCGGACTCTTGGTCTCAAGTGATATTTAATCACGGCGTGATATCGCAACCAGGTTAGAGTTAATAGAAACTCTGCTCGTGGACGGTAATCACGGCTACCAATTATGAAGCATTTGCTACTTGTCCAGCACTGGGTACATCTTTGTGATAACCCTGTACACATTTCTATCCCCTTTAACTGGGGAAGAGGCAAAATTAAAGAGGCTATTTGACCTGCCTGTGGTCAGAGAACTGGTTAGCTGGAAGAGCCAGGATTTCAATCCATTTGGAAACTAAATGGATTCCAGAAGAATCGCCAGCTCTGAGATTCACTGATTGTGTGCTGATCTCCCCAGAGCCGCGAGAATGGCTTGCGCATAAATGAACTGTGTATCAGTGAAGAGAGAGGGAATGAGCTGCATGAGTGTCAGCCCCGCACAGGCCTGCCTGAGATGTGACTGCACCTTTAGACTCCAGTAACTTTTAGTGTCGGGGATCGCTCTCTGATGAAGCATTTCCATAGGCTCCCCACTGTTCGGCTCTCCAGTAAAAGCAAGTGCAATGTAAATGAGCCATGCCTGGTTAAGTCCATCCATATTTAAGACCAGCCCACTTGGACCCGAAAGATTTTAAACTATTCAGTTGCCAGGTTTAAAAAAAATGACATTTTTGGGCAAAACCTAGAATAATGCAAAGCATTTTCTGCATGAAGAAGTGCACCTGACAGTGAAATTTTAACTCTATTTATAACGCAAATTGCTTTTTAAAAAAATCCACAGTTAACATGTCCAACACATGTTTGATTTCTTAGAGTTTTAGAATATAATGTCATTGTTTTCTGTGGCTCTGTCTGATGCTTTTTTGGTAAAAGATAATAGTGAAATTCAGCTCCCAAAAAGGACTTGCTATTGCCACGATGCTCCTAGTTACTCCCTCTGGCCCCAAATTCATCATTTAAAAATGTATAAATACTTTCTTACAGTCATAGGGGAGAGTACCGGGTCAGCAAGTTGCATTTAAATGTACCAGGAGGAGAACCGGGTGGCTCAGTGGTTGAGCATCCAATTGTGGATTTCAGCGCAGATCATGATCTCACAGCTTGTGAGCTTGAGCCCCGTTTTGGGTTCTGTGCTGACAGCAGTGAGCCGGCCTAGGATTCTCTCTCTCTCCCTCTCTCTGCCCATCCCGCCCCTCAAAGAAAAAAAAAGGTACCGGGAAACACAAAAAGACCAATTAGTAGGAGAACCCACATTTGGTATTCAAATAACTTGGCTGACACAGTCTTCTTTTTCACCCAGTAGCACACCAGATGTAGCCAGAGTCAATGAGGAAACTGAAAAAGTCAACATAGCAAGGGTCCTTTGTGAAACAAACTCAAACAGAAAGAACGCATTTTTTTTTCAGAAATACCCAACATGTGAGCTTGTAGTTGTTACTTGTTCCTTATTTCCTGATGATGCAGACAGGATGGGTCATATGGGGGTATGTCTAGTTGCGGGCATGAAATCTATCCTGGAAAACTGGCCCAAGATTTAGCATCCGGTGGCACATGACTCTAGAAAGCAATGCCATTTCCTCCCCGTGTGACCATGGAAGTCACCTAAATGAGGTACATATACTTGCTGCAGAAGGTTACTATGAAAATTAAGTAGAATAACATACATGAATATCTAACACGGTGACTGGCATGCAGCAAATACTCAATAATTTGTAATAGCAATATGTGATTAGACCTCGTTGGAAATGAATATAAATCTACAAATTCAGAAGATTGGTCATTGAGGTCAAAGAGATCTGCATTCAAATCTAAACTCTACCATTTTGAGAATGCTACTTAATCTCTCTGAATCTCTCTTTCTTAATCTTTCTTCAAATTGAGATGTAATTGACATATAACACTCGATTTGTTGCAGGTGCACAAGATAAGGATTTGATATTTGTGGGGCTTTTTAAAATGTTTACTTATTTATTTTGGGAGAGAGAGATAGACACAGAGAATCCCAAGCAGGCTTCTCCCTATCAGGGTGAAGCCCGACGTGGGGTTTGATCTCACAAACCCATGAGACCACGACCTGAGCGGAAATCAGGAGCCAGGCACTTAACCGACTGAGCCACCCAGGTGCCCCCAGGGTTCAATATTTGCATATGTAGCGAACCTGTGCCACACTAGGTCTGGCTAGCATCCATCACCATACTGAGTTACAAATTTTTCTTCTTGTGATGTAAATTTTAATCCTTCCATTGGGCTAATGAAACCTACAGCTTGCGATTACTGAAAAAAAGAACAGATAATACACATCAAATGCTTAACATTACAACAGCAACACACAGGAACCAAACAATGGTCTGTTGCTGGTCAAGGTGGTTGAGTGGCAAAGACTGATGATGTCTCCAGCCCTGTAAGAGCTTCTATCCTTTAACCTTTAGAGGAAATGATGCAAAGGAAGGGAAACAACAGGATCAGGAAACAAAGAAATGCTGAAGCTTATGATAAGGGATAAAAGAAAAAAGGTGAGAAAAAATAGCGGGGAGTCACGGTATGTGCTCACAGAAGTAAGGAAACAACTGAGAGATGATGAACTCATCCAGCTTCATTTAACACAGACCAGTTTCTTTATAAGAGCCTCCAAAAATAGAGGAAGTAGCTCAACTATTCTTTGTAAGAAATTGAGGGGTGTTTTTATTTAAATAACACATTAGGGCACCTGAGTGGCTCAGCCAGTTAAGCATCCAACTTTGGCTCAGGTCATGATTTCACGGTTTGTGGGTTCAAGCGTCCCAGTGGGCTTTGGGCTGACAGTGCAGAGCCTATTTGGTATTCTCTCTCTCAAAGTAAATAAAAATAAACTTTAAAAACATAAATAAATAAAAATAAATAAAATAACACATTACGAACCATCCTACAGAAGAAAGGAATACTTAAATTATTCTAGTTCTCAGAATTATGCCTCTTCCATGACCAATGGCTTTTAAAGGGGAGGGTGCCCCTTGGGTGCAGGCACCAAGGATCGTGTTGTCTTTACAAACCTTAAAAGCACAGACAGAACTGACTCAACATGTGCCTGACTTTTCTTATCACCGTGGACAGATGTGGGGTATAAAGGAACCCCCAGATTTTGGCCTCTTAAGCATTTTATCATCGCAAGTTTTATGTTCCCCCTTTCGGGTAATGTGGGGTCTATTTTATGTGGTGAGTATATCTCCTTGTCTCTGGTATTCAGCATCATTCCGTGGGTAGTTTTTAAGTTGACTGCTGAAATATTACTGTGTTCTCATATAAAGGCATTTCCTTTGTATGGAGTCTATACAGGCATTTTACACCAGAGTGAAGACATTAGAGACGTAATGTGTCACAGCTTAACAAGATTGTCAGCAAGGATCAGTCCGAAGTACTTGGTGCTCTCAGACAGCCAGTCAAGCAGTTAATGACTGAGCAAATCTCTAGTTAATTTGTCAGTTGAAAACTCAGTGGTTAGGAGCTGCCTACAGTACATCCTACTCCACAAACTGTCACCTGCAAATCCCAGAAATGGCTGCTGTGTTAAAATCCTCTCCCTCCCCTTTCAAACAGCTGCTTTTCTGTGAAAAGCAGGATTCTTGTCCATGTTCCAGTGACAAGGCTGACGGAGGACAGGCAGAGAAAGACCAACAGCTGCCATCCTGCTCTGCGTCCTTGGACAGCCCAATGCAGTGAGGCCATGGGTATGACTGCCATCATGGTCAGGGACCCGCGCCAGGGCAGGTAAAATGGGAACAGGTCCACCGCATAACTGACTTTTTGGACTGTTCTTACTGAATTCAAAATACCCCAGAATCAAAAGTACAACTTAGACATAAAATCACTTTTAGAAAGTCAGTGTGTATGATCTTAAGTATTTCCAAGGGGTCAAATGATGAGAACCATAAGGGATCTTCCCATGATCCTCTCAAGGTAACAGGCAGGTGATGCTTAGGAAGTAGACTGAGTCTATGGCCTCTAGACACTGGCATGTCCCGCTGCTTGGGGGTCCTTACGCCCCAGAGTCTGGATTCATGCCTGCAAATACTTGAATTTGCTTCAACTTTGTTTCCAAGTACAGGAGGAACGTATAAGGGGAAGAGCAAGACACAGGCAAACAATGGAAGGACAGACAAGCAGTTTGGTTGAATAGAAAATAATTTTTTTTTAATTTGAGAAACAGAGGGAGTGCGCCAATGAGGAAGGAGGGGTGAGAGAGAGAGAGAGAGAGAGAGAGAGAGAGAGAATCCCAAGCAGGCTCTACATTCAGCGTGGAGCCCAACGAGGGGCTCAATCCCATGAACTGTGAGGTTGTGACCTGAGTTGAAATCAATAGTCAGACACTCAACCAACTGAGCCACCCAGGTGCCCCTAAAATAATTTTTATGCGCACACTTGAAAAAAGGAAAGTGGGCATGGTGATGACAAAATGCTAAAATGCCTGTATTTGGTGTGGAATGAAATCTGTGTACTTCATCTAAGGTCATTTTCTTTTTTTTTTTTCTTTCCTTTTTTTAAATTGAAGTCTAGTTGACATATAATGTTATGTTAGTTTCAAGTGTACAACACAGCAACTTGACCATTCTATCCATTACAAAATGCTCACCACGGTTAAGTGTAGTTACCATCTGTGGCCTTAAGAAGTTATTATAATATTATTGACTATATTCCCTGGGTTGTCCTTCCCATCCCTGAGACTTACTTATTTTATAACTGGAAACTTGTGCCTCTTTACCTATCTCACCCATCCCCCCCATTCCCTGTCCCTTCTAGCAACCACCAGATTGTTCTCTGTATTTATCAGGCTGTTTCTGTTTTGTATGTTCATTTGTTTTTAGAATCTGCATTAAGTGAAATCGTACAGTATCTGTCTTTCTATGTCTGACCTGTTTCACTGTAGAGCTATACCATCCAGGTCCATTCATGTCGTTGTAAATGGAAAGATTTCATTCTTTTTTATGGCTGAGTAATAGTCTGTTGTGTATATACATGACATCTTCTTTATCCATTTATCTATCCATAGACACTTGAGTTGTAAAGCTACTTTTTAATTAATGTATTTATGTTGAGAGAGAAAGAGAGAGAGAATGAGCAAGCAGGGGAGAGGCAGGGAGAGAGTGTGAGAGAGAATCCCAAGTAGGGTCTGTGCTGTCAGCACAGAGCCCAATGCAGAACTTGAACTCAGGAACTGCGAGATCATGACCTGAGCTGAAACCAAGAGTCAGACGCTCCACCAACTGAGCCATCAGGCATCCCTAAAGCCAGTTTCCTAATGTGCCAGTTTTTGGGGGAAGCTATCTGAGAAATTCAGTCAGCTAGATGTATCACCCTCCTCAGCATCTTGGAAAACCGCAGGCGTGGAAGGGACATAGAGAGTTTCTAGTCTAATAGCTTTCCCTTAAAAAAAAAAAAAGGTCAGAGCATAAGATGCTTTCCCCAAGGTTACAAGTTGAATTAGAGGTAGAGCTGAAACCAGAAGCACGTCCAGACTCCGTGTGCACTGACATTTCTCTCTGTGTATGTGACAAGGAACATTGAAATACCCTAGTCGTTAAGTCTCCAAACCAGTCTTTCTAGTTACAAGGCTACACTGGAGTTTCCCTACAGAGGGTCCCCTAGATCAGAATTGGGAAGTGGCATCTTATTCCTCCCTATAGAGGTTTGTTATAAAGACCTGTCCCACCGCCCTGATTGTTCAGGGGTCCTCCTGCTAACTTCTGTCCTAGACTTCCCTCTTAGGCAGCTCCCCATGGTCACCGACCCTGCTCACAATCACACTCTCTTAAGCTGAACTTACTTGTCCTGAGCCCTACTGCCTCAATGTCTCAGCGAACATTGGCTGAAAGATCTGATGAACTTCATCTATGTACGCCACAGGGGTTTTTCCATTTTATTTTTACTTAAATAATAAATAAATAAATTTATTTTTATTTAAATCCCAGTTAGTTAACATGCAGAGTCATCTTGGTTTCTGGTGTAGAATTTAGTGATTCACCGCTTACATACAACACCCGGTGCTCATCACAACTATGCCCCTTCATCCCCATCACCTATTTCCCCCATCCCCCACCCACTTCGCCTCCAGTATCCATCAGTTTGTTCTCTATTGTTACTCTCTTTAAAAAATTTTTTTAATAGTTTTTATTTATTTTTGAGACAGAGAGAGACAGAGCATGAGTGGGGGAGGGGCAGAGAGAGAGGGAGACACAGAATCTGAAGCAGGCTTCTGGCTCCGAGCTGTCAGCACAGAGACCAATGCGAGGCTCGAACCCACGAACCGTGAGATCATGACCTGAGCTGAAGTCGGCCGCTTAACCGACTGAGCCACCCAGGTGCCCCTATAGTTATTCTCTTGGTTTCTCTTTTTTCCCCCCTTCTTTTCCTTTACTCCTTTGTTTTGTTTCTTAAATTCCAAATGAGTGAAATCATATGGTATCTGTCTTTCTCTGACAAATAATACTCATTTAACATGATACTCTCCAGCTCCATCCACACTGTTGCAAATAGTTAAGACGTCATTCTTTGTGATGGCTGAGTAGTATTCCACTATATCCATATATAACCTCCTCTTCGTTCATTCACCAGTCAATGGACAATGAACTTTGGATTCTTCCCATCATTTGGCTAATGCTGATAATGCTACTATACGCAGCAGGGTGCATGTATCTCTTTGAATCAGTATTTTTGTATCCTTTGGATAAATACCTAGTGGTGCATTGCTGGGTCATAGGGCAGTTCTATTTTTAATTTTCTGAGGAACTTCCATTCCAGAGTGGCTGCACCAGTTTGCCTTCCCACCAACAGCATAAAAGGGCTCCCCTTTCGCCACATCCTCGCCAACATCTCTTGTTACCTGTGTGGTTAATTTTAGCCGTTCTGATTGGCGTGAGGTGACATCTCATTGTGGATTTGATTTGTATTTCCCTGATGATGAGTGATAATGAGCTTCTTTTCACACCACACAGTTTCTTAACCTGTCCCCACTTAGCTGACTCTCTGGATTAGACAGTCCCGTCCATCCCCTCTTGAGTCCCCAGCATGCTGAGAACTTGTATGCATGGTCTGTGTGTTTGCAGTATACTGTGTGTGTAAGTGTGTGTGTGTGTGTGTGTGTGTGTGTGTATACTTGTGTACACACACCTTTCTTGACAGCAACTATATAGGGGAGAGTTGAGAATGTCTCTATCTTTCCGGTTTCACCATGATGTTCCTAACCAAAAACATGAACACAAAGTAAAACAGCAAATTTTTGTATACTATTCCTTTCCCTGCACACTTTGCCATCAGCTACTATAAGCTAAGGTGTTCAAGAGTTCAAATTTGATTGCTTTATGATGTAATACATTAGGCCTGAACAAAAGAAATTGCTTGTTCACTAGTCACTGTCTTAACTAAGCATATTCCCCATCTGGAACTATTTTTTCAATGAGAAACTATGGTATTTACACCTCCCAGTTTTTTTGACAATCTTTCTAAAAAATTTTTTTTTAATATTTATTTATTTTTGAGAGAGAGAAAGACAGAGCATTAACTGATGAAGGGTAGAGAGAGAGGGAAACACAGAATCTTAGGCAGGCTCCAGGCTCTGAGCTGTCAGCACAGAACCCAATGAGGGGCCTGAACTCCCGAACGGTGAGATCATGACCTGAGCCAAAATCAGACACTTAACCGACTGAGCCAACTGATGCCCCAACAATCTTTCTGTTTTTATATTTGCATTCACCGATTTTGCTACAAGCATGTTCATGTGTCGAATTGTTTCCAACACTTAATTTTTCATTAGTATAATTAAACATTTTTATTTCAATACTTGGGATCTTACGATGTACCAAAAAAAGCTCTTTGATTTCTTGAGGGAAATATTTCCTCCATAACCACCACATTGATTGTGTGTCTAGTTCTGTCTCCCTGAGCACAAAGCAAGTTAATCCCGCTCCTGGACTTAATGACAGACTGGAAGAAAATACCAAAACAGTCTCCTGGGAAGATAGAACTTATGAAAGTGCTGACTTAAGATAATTTAGTAAGTTCAGAACCAACTAGATGTCTTTGGTGAAACAACAGAGTCAAACAGAAACCCAAATGCTGTGTTCCCTAGACTTTAAGAAGTGATTAAATATTAGTTAATTATTTATTTATTATTTACTTAGTGATTATTAATTTATTATTGTTTATTAATTACTTAATTATTTATCTAATTATTTATTTACTTATTTAAAACGTATTTAAATATTTTGAGAATCTTACATTTGTTTGTTTAGCTTATCTCTACACCCAATGTGGGGCTCAAACTTATGACCCCCAACTCAAGAGTCACACACTCTACCGACTGAGCCAGCCAGGCGCCCCTTGAGAATCATTTTATAGGTTTACAAAAAAGTTATAAATGTTTACAGAGGCTCCTGTATACTGCATACCTTCTCCTAATGCCAACAGCTGACCTTAGCATGGCACCCTTGTCATGACTAATGAGCCAAAATTGATACTATCCCCACCTAACATCTATACTTTATTCAGATTTCCTTAGTTTTCACCGAATGCATGTTTCTGATGTAGAATCCTATCCAGGACACAATATTCCATTTAGTTGACAAGTTTCCTTTGTCTCGTCTAGACTGTGACGGTGTCCCGGACTTCTAGTGTTGTGAATCCCCTTAACGATTTTGAGTAGTACTGGTCAGCCACTATGCAGAACGTCCCTCAATTTGCATCTGTCTGAGATTTCTCTCATGATTAAAATGGATTTATGGGCTTTTGGGGAGCAAGATCACAGAGTTAGATATCACTCTTGTCACACGGTATCCAAGGTATGGGCTATCATCGTGACTTATCACAGATGATACCTGGCTGAGGTAGTGTCTGGCAGGTTCCTTCACTGTAAAGTGATTCCTTTTTGGTCTTTCCATACTGTGCTATTTCGAAGAAAGTCACTATGCACAACCTACCTGTAAGAGGTGGGAAGCTTTGCTTCATCCTCCGGTGGGGTGGGACTCATCGATGTAAATCAGTTTTAGTTCTATGTAGAGTATGTGTGTACTTTATGTATCCACTCAGTAATTAACTTATGTCACTGCGGACTCATGAATACTTACTTTATGTTTTGGATCATAATCCAACATTAAACCATTTCATTTGTTTCTCAAATGATTCTAGCTTTGGCCACTGAGAGCTCTTCAGCTGACTCCTTTGATATACTGCCACCAATCAAATTTTTTTCTTGAGGACCTCCTTTCTGGCACTACAAGACACTCCAGGCTCATCTTTTAGATTCCCTGTCCCAACCCTGGAACAAGCCATCTCACCAAGGAGCCCTGTTTCCCTTTGTAGGAGGGTGGTATTCAAACCCAAATCTGGATGTTGGATTTGCTCTTTGCCACTGGGGCATTGCTGCTTCTAGACTCTGTCAGATAACAGAGAAAGAAACTCTATGTAAGTACACTAACCCAAGTATATACACATACCCACCTCCATCTGTATCCACATATATATTTACATTAAGCCAAACCTAAGTGAATACTGGTGTTTCCGATTCTGATCCATTCCCACCCGGATTGTTCTAGCCTAACTTCTGTTTATCTGCAACCTGGCTCCCCATCTCTGCCATCCATTTACGTATCTGTTCAAGCCCATATGTATGCATGTGGTTTCAGACTTACTCATCCGTCACCCACAGAAAACAAGGCTAGCAAGTATTGCCTTTAGTCTCCACTCATTTCCAAAGCTACTTAGGTCAGCACCTTCTCCCTCCCCTTGCCCACCATCTACATGAGTCAGGTTATTCCACACACTTCTTCGGTCACATTCTGCATACCATCCTGCGATTACTCAATCCTAACTTTGTTTTCAAGTTACAGATATTAAAGTTTGCTTTGTGACATAGAGTTCTATAAATGCAGGTCGCCTTTTCAGATTGGCTCCTTTTGCTTAGCAATATGCATTTACTATTCATCCATGTTTTTATGTGGGCTAACAGCTCATTCTTTTTTTTAATCGCCGGATAGGATCCCACTGTATGGATGTACCACAGGTTACCTCTTCACCTACTGAAGGGTATCCTAGCTGCTTCCGGTTTTTGGTGATTACCAGTAACGCTGCTGGTGATTATGTTGGTGATTACAAAAAACGCTTCCTAAAACACGTGTGGATTTTGGGTAGACAGAATTTCCAACCGGTTGGGTCAAAACACAGGAGTACAACTGTAAGTTTATGGTAAGACGGTGGTTAGCTTTGTACAAACCTGCAGCACTGTGTTCCAAAGTAGCTGGAATGACGGACAGTTCCCGTCATTCTTCATCCTTGCCAGCAATAAGTATTACTGGTTTGGGGCTCTTTTAAAATTATTATTCTAGCCATTCTCAGACGAATGTGGTGGTAACTCATCTTGGTTTCAGTAATACTCCGTGTTCACCACTCCTGTTACTCACACACATTTGAACATTGGCTGAAATAGATACAGGTCTCATAAGCCCTATGTATATATATTTTGTTGTTGTTGTTTTTATTTATTTTTTCCCATAATATTTTATTGTCAAATTGTTTTCCATACAGCACCCAGTGCTCTTCCCCTTAAGTGCCCTCCACCATCACCACCACCTCTTTTCCCCCCTCCCCCTTCCCCTTCAACCCTCAGTTCATTCTCAGCATTCAGTGTCATGCTGAGTGAAGTAAGCCAGGCAGAGAAGGACAGAAACCATACGTTTGCACTCACAGGTCTAGCAGGAAAACAAGAGAGACCTAATGGAGAACCAGGGGGAGCGGAGGAGGGAGAGAGAGTTGGGGAGAGAGAGAGAAGCCCGATGTATATTTAATGTGGTGTTTCTGGTGCTGTCTATGAAATGCTGTGGCTCACCTTATAACAGATGATGCTTTAATAATCTACATAGCGCAAAGGGAATGTGACTTTCAGGGACTGAAGTAGGACATCAGAATTGTTTTACCTCTCTCATGAAGTTGTTAATGTGGAATTACATTTGGTTGCAAGTTACAGAAATTTTTAAAGTTTATTTATTTTCAGAGAAAGAGGGATACAGACAGAATCCCAAGCACTAATAGTGCAGAGACCAATGTGGGGCTCAGTCTCACAAACCATGAGATCATGACCTGAGCCAAAATCAGGAGTAGGATGCTTAACTGACTGAGCCGTCCAGGTGCCCCAACAGAATTTTTGATTAACAGTTGATGAAACAAATAGGGGTTTGCTTCCCTCATACAAAAGTCTAGTGAAAGACAATTACTAGTATTAATTCAAATGCTCAGAAATAAAGTTAGAAATTCAGAATCTTTTATATTTTTACTCTACCCAAGTGTTTCACTTCATGGTTGTATGATTCTTCCCCTTGCAGACCAGATGTAATGTCTATTTTTAGTACTTATTTATTTTGAGAGGGAAGGAAAGCATGCATGCAGACAAGCAGAGGAAGGGCAGAGAGGGAGAGAGAATCCTAAGCAAGTTCCACACTGTCAGTGCAGAACCCAAATCAGAGCTCAATCCCACAAACTATGAGATTATTACCTGAGCTAAAATCAAGAGTCAGACACTCAACCAACTGAACCACCCATGTGCCCTGTAATGTCTTCTTTTAATACAAGAAGTAAAGGTAGAGACTTATGTCAAAAAAAAAATAAAGTTTCAGAAATAGCCAACTTACTACAACTAATGGTCATTGCTGAAAGCAGGCTACCAGAGCACCTACAGCTGCACAGGAGGCTAGGAAAGTAAGTATTTGGCTGACTGATATTTCAGCCTAACCAAACTGGACTTTAGTTAGCAAAGTAAAGGAGGACACATGACTAGGCAACTAATAAAATTGAATTTGCAGAGGAGGTAAGAGAGGAAATGAGTATTTTGAAACCTTCTTTTACAATACAGTCTTAATAATTACTACTCTTTTGTTAATTTTTTAAGATGTTTATCTATTTTTGAGAGCAACAGAGAGAAAGAGTGAAAGCAGGGGAGAGGCAGAGAGAGAGAGGGAGACACCGAATCTGAAGCAGGCTTCAGGCCCTGAGCTGTCAGCACAGAGCCTGACACAGAGATCGAACCCACAAACCATGAGATCATGACCTGAGCCAAAGTTGGCTCTCAACCGACTGAGCCACCCAGGCGCCCCAAGATTACTACTCTTTTTTGACTAACCTTCATCAAAGAAAGATATTTTTGTTAAATTGGATAAAATATATCCAATTTAGATTTACAGAGGTGGAAATAAAATGGGACTTAGAAAATCAAATTTCAAGGTTTGTCACTGACTTTCACTAGCTTGTAAACATTCCATAAATTATATTACCATAGTATCCATTTCCTTCATTTATAAGATCCCTGTTTGCTACAGATAACACTGCCTGTTTCCTGTGTGTCAAGTAATTTAGGATTATGTCTTGGACATTGTCAGGACATGTGATAAAGACTGACTTCTGTTATATTCTTCTGAAGATTATCAGCTTTTTTTCTGTTTGCTTGTCTGTTTAACCAGGCAGCCAACTAGGCTGATTTCAGTCAGGAAACTCTGTCTCCTCTGCAACTGGCACCAGCAGAAATGTTAGTTCAGTTCATTTAGCTTTAGCCAGAGTGCTTGAAGTCTGCCTCACACGTACATAATTCAGGGATCAGCCTGATATTTGGGCAGTCTCCCTACACAAAATTTGGTGCTCTTTCTCCCACATTCCCTTTCTAACTCCTTTGGTTATACTGGAGTCTATGTCCTGTTTTCAAGCCAATAAAACTACAGCTTCTCTGCTAGTGCTAGCTGCTCCTCTCTGATTCAGTCTGGGGTCGGACTTCAGGCTAAAAGTCATAAAAATATGGGAAAATCCTCTGATGCTGTTTCTATCTTCCAAGTGTTGATCTCCTTCCAGAAGTGGCCTATTTGAGGAACTGGTCTAGTTTGGGTAGTTGTTTTTTTAACATTTGCGTAGAGTGTATAATTTTTATTTGAAGAGTTGATTTGATAGGAATTGCTCAGTCATGACCAGAATCAGGACTTCAGCTTTCTTATCTATCTATAACTTGGGGAGTAATAACTATATGTGTCCTGGTTCCTTTTGGAATTCTTACGTCTGTCAAATAAGATAATACATATGAAAATTGCTTGTGAACTGTACAGGACCATTCAGTGGTAATTGCACAAATGAGAAAATTCAGGCCCAGTGAGATGATCTGACAGTTGAAAAACACAGATCTAGTCAGTATCGAAGGGATGCTAACAATCTATGTGTCCCAAATCCCAGTCTAGTCCTATTTCAACTATGCGATGCAATTTGCTCCTTTTTCAAAGTTTGTCCTCAAGGCACAAGACAGCCATTAGATGTATCTAAATTTGGTGACACATTGAGGCAATTCAGTGAATCAAAATTAGCCAAAGTGGTTGTTTGCTTGAATAGACTAGTTGACTGACCAAAATGGTTGCTCCAGGATTAACTTATGGAAGTAGAAGAGCACCTGGGTGGCTCAGTTGGTCGAGCACTGACTTCAGCTCAGGTCATGATGTGGTTTCTGAGTTTGAGCCCCACATTGGACTCGCTGCTGTCAGCACAGAGCCCACTTTGGATCCTCTGTCCCCCTTTCTCTCTGCCCCTCCCCAACCTGCACTCTCTCAAAAAATAAAACATTAAAAAAAAAGAAAAGAAGTAGTTAGAGAATCAGAAATGGCAAGTTAGAGGGGTGCTTGGTGGCTCAGTCCATTAAGCATCCAACTTTGGCTCAGGTCATGATCTCATGGTCTCTAAGTTTTATCTCTATACTGGGCTCGGTACTGACAGCTCAGAGCCTGGAGCCTGCTTCCTATTCTGTGTCTCCCTCTCTCTGTCCGTCTCCTGCTCGCGCTCGCTCTCTCTCTCTGTCATAAATAAATAATACATTTTTAACAATAACAGAAAAAAGAAATGACAAGCTAGGACTTTGGTTGACTAAACAGGAAACCAGTACCTCAGGAGTAGGAGACATTCATGGCCTGTCCTTTGTGACTCCTCACTTGCCTCTGAACACCCTACGGCCCCTTTTCCAACTCCAGGTTGGTCTACACCCAATATTTATAAGACAGGTAAAATGGATCTTTTTTCTCTTGCTTCTTATTTTATATTAGATATTACTGATTGAAAATAAAGCCTCCATTGAGCAGGATTATGCATTCCTTTATTTTTGCCTGTTATGCCAACTGAGACACCACAGAGTCTGGGTGGGAGCAGGGTGGGGAGCATGGGGTATCTTTTCCTTGTGTGCTCCTCCAGCAAGAAAGTCACAGGGATTATCCAGATTCTCGCTAAAGCGGGGTGAATTATTCTGGGCTCTGTCTCTATGAACTGGGGTGAAACAAGATATGAGCTGCGAACAGAAGAAAATTCTCACATTTTATCAAAATGTATTACAGAAATCCCTTGAAATCTTCAAATTGGGTACTAAAGTCAATGGGGGAAAAATCTACAGAACATGAACAAAGTCCTGTAAGCAGTTACAAACTTTAAAACTTCATTTTTCTCGTTACCAGTTTATTGCTAGCACAGCCTTTAGCTAAGTTGTGCAGACTATGCAAACCTTTTATCTTTGTCTAAATAGTTCCGCACATTTTATTGATCCTGTTCAGAACATGTGACTAATTACTTTAAGACCTTGTGCTTGGGAGCAAAGCAGGCTTTCCCAGGGCTGTGTTTGGCCAACCTTGAAGTAGCAAGCAAATAGTCAGGCAGACAGCTGGATACTTGGATTTCCTAGACCAATGTTTTTCAACATGTGGTCCACAGACAAACAATGTCAGAATCTCAGGATGCTATTTAAAATCAAGATTCTGGGGGCACCTGGGTGGCTCAGTCAGTTAAGCCTCTGACTTCAGCCCAGGTTATGATCTAGCAGTTTGTGAGTTCAAGCCCTGCATCAGAGCCTGGAGCCTGCTTTGGAATCTGTCTTCCTCTCTCTGTGCCCCTCCTCCACTCATACTCTGACACTCACTCTCTCTCTCTCTCTCTCTCTCTCAAAAATAAACATTAAAAAAATTTTTTATATTACATATCTCTCATGAGTAGCCATTGTTCCTGGCAAGAAGATTATAGCAGTGAACATGACAGAAGAGCTCTCTGGCCTCAGATAGCTTATATTTTAGTGAAGATAACCCTGCATACATATGTACATGCAGACAAATATACATATAGGCTGAGGAATAAAAGTAACAGGACGATGATCCACAAAGTGCATCAGTTATAAGCGAGGGAGAGGGATTTACCTAGAACATTGAAACCATCTGAGGGGTTTGGACTGAGAGATTCTCCGTGCCAAACATTTCGGGCGCAGGGAACAGTGACAACAAAAGCTAACGACATCGAAAGGAGGTCAGGGTAGTGAGAACCCTGGTGACCAAAGCACACAGGAGCGTAGTCTTGATGCTGAAGGAGGTAAAGCTAGAAGATAACTCTGTGAGCTTTGCAGTACGATTAGTCCATTGTCTAATATGCTCGCCTAAAAAATCATCTGATTCTCGGGGATCGCAACTCACTCTCCATTCACCACTGACTAAAACCCAGGCATATTACATCTTTGGCAGAGAACTGACAAACAGATTTTTGCCAGGGAGAGCAAGTCATCCCAAAGGCTGTGGGTTTTTTCTCTGTGGTGTTTTACCGATATTGTATCTAACCTATATTTACTTCTGCTTGCTTTGCTTTGCTTTCTTTGCATCTGTGTCTCATATCCTTCTTTGAGCCAACTCTGTTATCTCACTGGCTTCCTCACACATGAGTGAAAGAAATGTTGGAAAATCAGGCATTTGCATTTGGAGAGACAGAAAAGCAGTGTTCGCACAGGGGCTCGACATGGTCACTGGGTGCCTTTCGAAGAGAGAAGGTGAGGAGGGATGGTGGCCATGGAGAGACTGCTGAGAGCCTTCTTCAGTAGCCCAAGTGAGAGGCGAAGCAGGCAGAAGAAGGGGGAGGTCTGCGGAGACAGAGAGAAACCAATCAAGTTGAGAACAAACTTTTAACCAGCTCCTTACCAAGTGTTTGATTGAATGGAGCTCATGGGAGTAAATAAGTTTTGGCACAGGAACAGTGGGGGTAAAAGAGGGGAAGCATCAAGAAGTAATTCTGTGAGAGCATGACTTTCTTCAGAGGGAAATCCAGAGCCTGAGATCATCTTGTCAGACATGAACAACCCACCTTCATGATGGGTGAGAAATAAGGCTCTTGTGTTCCTTCTTTCCAGTCCTACATGAAATGTCCTGCAAAAATGTCCCATATGGAATGTGCAGACAAATTGACGGCAGAAAAATAAAATATAAACTAATTTTGTGAAAGCAGAAACTAAAGACTTCTTGAAGTTCAGCCTTAAATAGACTGTACTCAATGCATAAGCAGAAAAAAACATTAGAACTCTCAGGAAGATATACTAAAAGTGCTTCATGGATCAACAGGTTGAGAGAAGCAAAAAATCTACTTTACTTAATATGTTCAGGAAACACATGAACCTACACTCCGCATTTTCTCCAGGCCATGATTTTCAGAAACAAATTTAGGGAAGGAATCGTGGAATTTTCTATTTGTTTACTAAACCACTAGCAAATTCTATTTTAGAAGATTCACAAAATCTCCACATCACTGTCCCAAGTTCATGTACTTTTTCAGTTGAATTCCAATACAGTTGAGTGACCTTTTCTCGCATATTCCCTTCTTGTATGTCAGGAGCCAATCGATTTATTTCCTCATTCTATATTCTAGTTCTGACTTTTGTGACAGCAAAGCCATAGTCTGTTCAGAGAGATTACTCTCTGTACTTACCATAGAAGAGCCATACCAAAAGAGAGCGTACTCTCTTCTCTTTTTGAGGTTGAGTTGAAAATTGTCCATAAAAGCACGTGTGTGCTCAAAATACCTGGAATCTGACTTACAAATGGGAAGCCCACGTTCAGATTCAGCTCCTGTGCATTATATGTCAAAGTTAAAATAAGCAGTGGTAAATTACAAAAACAGAATAAAGATACTCTGTCATTTTGGTACATGTAATACGAAAAGCACCAAAGAAAAAGGGCTCATATATCAACAGGAGCACCGCTATATAGTTACTGGGCCTTCATAAGCAGGAAGCCCCAACTGATTACTCAGTGCTAAAGGTCTGGACTTATTACGTAACTTATCCATCAAAGCCAAGATGATGAAGGATAAGCAGCTTCTATGTGATTAATAGGTACAAGAGCACAAAACAAAGGAGATTAAGGAAGCCAATGGGTTTTATTGAGAGAGTCAACCTCGTCTCTCGCCAAGGCAAAATACTCATTCAGCCAGCAGTCCACTAAAGCTGCTTAGGAAATACATCTGTGCCCCAGGTGAAGACCTAACATGCACTCGTGTAGGACAGCACAATTAGCAAATTCATTCATGAAGATCGATGAGAAAGATTCGCTTGAACTAAAAAATCATGATTCTTAAAAGAGCAAAACAAGATAGTCTTACAATAAAGGGAAACTATTTTATTTCATCTAGAAAACCCTTTGAGTTTAAGTGAAATTATACTGAAGCTTCTAAAGGCTCAGTTAGGAAGGAATTCCATAGGGGCACCCAGGTGGCTCGGTTGGTTAAGCATCCAACCCTTGATGTCAGTTTAGGTCACGATCTCATGGTTCATGAGTTCGAGCCCTGCATCAGGCTTTGCACTGACAGAGTAGAACTTGCTTAGGACTCTCTCTCTCTCTCTCCCCATCTCTGACCCTCCTCCACTTGTGCTGCCTCTCTCTCTCAAAATAAACTTTTTTTTTAAAGGGAGAAATTGCATAAACAATGCGAATCCAAGGACCTCCTTCCAGTTCTTCCTACGACCTGATTCTTTTCCTGTGTGTGAGTCTCTCTAGCCACACTCAGCAAGTAAAAGTACAAAACACTCAGTTAAATTTGAATTTGAGATAAATGACAAATAATATTTATTATGTGTGATAGCTCTTACTGGGTCTACAATTACTTGTCGGTACCTCAAATTCAGATTTCACTGGGTTTCCTGTAATTTGTTCAGCAACCTAGTGTGTCTATGTATGTCTCTATGTATTCAGTCTTCCTGTTATCTACTGTTCTTAACACAAGGACAGATAACATTTGCACATCTGATATCCTTAGAATTACATGTTCTATGTGGCCATCAGGTACATGCCCAGACTCTACATCATAAACCTTCTTGTGCCCAGTGGCCTTCTGGCTGCCAATGATGCCCTCTGCTTCGACCTGCCAGCCAAAACTGAGAGTCATGCCTCATTCAAGATAACCCTTCTGCTGGGCTACAATGGCTTCTTGCTCATGATAAACGACTTACTCCCCACCAATGGCACCCCTCCATTAGTGCTTTTGCCCTGTCTGTCCCTGATGGTGGTCAGCCTGCTGGAGACCATCTTCATCACCTACATGCTGCACCTGGCCACAGCCCAGCCCCCACCCATGCCTCGGTGGTTCCATTCTCTTCTCCTCTATATCACCAGCCCAATGAAGTGGTGCCCCACTGCACCCCAGAAAAGAAATAAAGACTTGGGCCTCCTCCCTGCCTACCTGCCTGGTGTGAAGGAGCCTATGGAGTAGTGGGGAAGATGCCAAGTCCCAGAGAGACCGTTAAATGGATGTCCTGGGTCAACAAGGGCCCAGAGGGAAGATGAGACTCAGAAGCAGCACTTGGTCAATCTATGGGTGTGGTTCAGCCACATGATGGATGCCTTGCTCTTCTGCCTCTACCTGCTTTTCATGGCCACCTCCGTGGTCACAGTCATCATCCTCTGGAACACCCAGGCATGATGTGTATTTGCTCCTGCAGGTCCCAGCCCAGAGGTGCTTCCAGAGACCAGCTAAGGTCTTTGCTCCTTGTTGAGTATCAACTGTCACAGCCCAAAGCTTATCAGTTCCTTGCTGCATTCCATGCATCTCACTGCAGCCCCACGGATCATTCTCAACCCAACTCTAGACATTTTCCACTTGTATCTGCATCCTGTGGGCTTCCCGCAGTCCCCTCATGCAGTTCTACGACCCCCTTATGTTTTCTGCATAGCAATCCCACATCCTCTGCTTCCTTACTTGTTCCAATAAGTCATTCTGCAGAGAAAAAAAAATTACAGAATTTAGAGCAGGAAAGCACTTAGACACAATGTGGTTTAACGATTTTATTCCAAAGTTAAGGAAACTGAGACTCAAATAGATGAAATGACTTGACAAGATCCCACAGCTAGTTAGCATCCTATTCGGAGAAGGAACAGATATATAGTTGTCCTGGCTCCCAGTTCTTTCTCTTTCTAGAATATATTTTCTTTTTTAAATCTGAAGTTCCAGTTGGTTTTCCAGGGATACATTTGGGCCAGATTGATGCTTTCATTTAGACAGATGTACCTATGTACAAATCATTTGGTTTCTATGTAGAGATGAAACACACACATGCACATGCACGCATGTGCACGCACACACACACTGCATAAACCAAAATGAAGTTTCAAAGCAACATGTTATATAGTAAGCACATTTGTTGTTCAAGGCTGCTTGATATCCATCCTTCCTTTAAGTATTAGCATCCAAAATTCCTTTTAGGAAAGGGCCTTTCTCCCTACTGAATGGAGTCTAATGGAGCCACTAATTAGGCGATACTTCCTAGCCAATGAGTGGGCACATGACCAAGGTAAGCCAGGTGGTAGCTGTCATTTCCCGGCCTGTTCCGACCCTCCATTTTTAATTTTGAGATGATAAACAAATAGAATATTCCTCCACCCCCACCCTACTCCAGATGACAAGACGGTTTCAGATGAGTCACCACACTGGCAGTGACTGGGCACTACAATAGAGCCGTTCATATTTGTAACACCCTTCGGAGCTAATCATCTCCTTCTAGTTAAAGCCTGGTTCTTTGGTTCCTTCAAAGTCGTCCAATAAATTATCTGCTTCGCTTTAAGAAGCAGAGTTGGTTTCTATTGCTTGCAACTGAAATACTGTGATTGACACACAATATTATATATTCCAAAAAGAAGTGGAATTGTAATGCTGGCCTGGAAAGAACTTTTCGTGTTGTAGTGTCATGAGTGAGGAAGGTAAAAGTAAAAATACTGAGTCACTGATATTTAAAATATATACATTTCCAGGCACCTGTGTGGCTCAGTCGGTTAAGCATCTGACTTTGGCCCAGGTCATGATCTCACGGTTTGTGAGTTCAAGCCCCACATCAGGCTTTGTGCTGACAGCTCAGAGCCTGGAGCCTGCTTCAGACTCTGTGTCTCCCTCTCTCTCTGCCCCACCCCTGCTCATGCTTGCTCGCTTGCTCTCTCTCTCTCTCTCTCTCTCTCTCTATCTCTCCCAAAAATGAATAAATGTTAAAAAAGATTTTGATATAGGCCTTTCAATTGTGTGGGTGTGACTGATCTGAAAATAAATGATCAACTGCACAAAATAAAATATAAGATTCAAACCATTAGGAAGATTGTCATTACTATGCTTCCAAAGACTTAAATACAAAAACTAAAAATTTAAAGTTTTTAGAAGAGGGGCACCTGGGTGGCTCAGTCGGTTAAGCCTCTGACTTCGGCTCAGATCAGATCTCATGTTCGTGGGTTCGAGCCCCGCGTCAGGCTCTGTGCTGACAGCTAGCTCAGAGCCTGGAGCCTGCTTCCGGTTCTGTGTCTCCTTCTCTCTCTGCCCCTCCCCCTCTCATGCTCTGTCTCTCTCTCTGTATCAAAAAATAAATAAATAAATAAATAAATAAAACATTAAAAAACAAAAATTTAAAGTTTTGAGAAGAAACAAAAGAGAAAATTACTTTAACCTTGGGTTAGGTATAGGTTTCTTGAAAAGACACAAAAAACATAAGCCATTTAAAGAAAACACCCATAAATTGTACTTTATCAAAACTGCACATTTTTATCCTTCAAAAGATACTGTTCAAGAAATGAAAGACAAGCTCAAACTAGACACTGGGGGGGGTGGGAAAGCTTGGCAAAAAATATATCTGATAAAAATTTTATACCTAGGATATTTTTAAAAAACTCTCAAAACTCAATTAAAAAAAAAACAATAAAAGATGAGGAAAGAATTTGAACACTTTACCAGAGAAGATATACAAATGGCAAACAGCACCTGACAAGATGTTCCACATCACTAGTTCTTAGGAAAATGCAAATTTAAAATACAACTTAAAAATCTGACAAGCAAGAGGATCCTAAGGATTCATAACAACTTAATGCAATTTGGTATTCTAGATAGAATCCTGGAACAGAAAAAGGAATCTGGAAAAAACTAAGGAAATCTAAATAAAGTATGGAGTTTTATCAATCTTGATTCATTACTTGTAACACATATACCATATTGATATAAGAAGTTAGTAATAATGAAACTGGAATCAAACTGTATGGAAACTTTTTGTACTCTCCTCTCAATTTTTCTGTAAATCAAGAACTGTTCTAAAAAATAGTCTATTAGAAACACACACACTTATCTGAATGGCAAAAATTAAAGATTGGCTTTACCAAGTGTTGACGAGGATGTGGAGAAATTAACACTTTCATAAACCGCTGGCAGGATGTACAACACACTGTAACGATGTTAGACCAAACAAATACCTGATTCATATGTAAAAAAAAAAAATCAAACTTGCATCTAGAATATACTCTTTAAGCTCTTGTAATGCAGCAGTAACAAGTCAAACAACTCAGAAAAAATGGGCAGATTTGAATACATACTTTACCAAAAAAGGAATACAAATGCCATCTAGCACAGGAAAGGCACTCAGC
Organism: Suricata suricatta; assembly: GCF_006229205.1. NCBI lineage: Eukaryota > Metazoa > Chordata > Mammalia > Carnivora > Herpestidae > Suricata > Suricata suricatta. Next base: position 11,365,265 of record NC_043705.1, read on the forward strand.
ACCATTATTTATTAGGAAGACACAAATTAATAACCATAATAAAATTCACTATATGGGGGCACCTGGGTGGCTTAGTCAGTTAAACATCTCGTGTCCATGCATGTCCTGTCTCAAAATAATCTCTCTCTCTCTCTCTCTCTCTCTCTCTCTCTCTCTCCCCCCTTTCCCTCTCCCTCTCCCTCTCTCTCCACTGCTAACATGGCTACATTTTAAGAGATTTATGGTATCAGCCACTAATGAGGGTGCAGAGCAACTAGACCTTTAGTGTACTGTTGATGGAGATGCAAAACAGAATAATATCATTGACCATTTGGGAAGCAGTTGGCTAGTTTCACATGAAGGTACATTTATATTTATCATATGACTCAGCATTCCTCTGCTACATATTTATCCAAGATATAGGAAAACATATGCCCATTCAAAGACGTGGAGGTGAATGTTCATAGCAGCTTTGTTCTAAAAGCCAAAACCAGAAACAACCCAAATATATATATCAACAAATGAACAGACTCAATGGATAAACAAGCTGTGGTATAATCAGAAATAAAGGCACGAGCTACTGTGCAAGCCAAAGTATCAATGAATCTCAAAATCGACATGCCAAGTCAAAGTAACTGGACAATAAAAGCCATATGCTACCTATTTCATCTATCTGACATTCCGGAAAAAGCAAAACCACAGGGAAGAAAATCACACCAATGGTTATCAAAGGCTGAGAGATGGGGAGAGAGGACTGATAAGTCACTTTTTGGGCTGATGAAAATAGAAAGCAGTGATGGTTACACATTTGACAAAACTCATGGAACTATCCACATGCAAAGGGTGAATTTTATTGTACTTGAAGAATACCCCCAAATACCTAAAAAAAGAAAAATTGAGGCAAATACTGGAAAGTTCCAGGAGAAATATTAAAATTTGGCATATGGTAGAGGAAGCATAAAGGCGTTCCCAAGGTATTAAGGCTGAAGCACTCAAAAACTTGTATAAAAATCCATGTGGTAGGGGAGGCGAGTGACGGGCGTGTGCAGAGTCTTCTAAGTAGGGAGTGCAGTACACACAGGAGACTAATGATGGCAAGAAATAAGGCATACCCCGATCTGGGGAAATGACGATTAGTGACAGGGCTGGGCACAGAAGCAGGGGTAGGCATGGACAGGAACAAAATTTCACAGCATCGGGTGCAAAAAATGGGGTACAGGTTTCCAGCTTACTAAGCTAAAGTGACAGTGAAATCTCCTAAGGCAGGGACACCAGCTTTGCAAGAGAAGATCATGACTTTGTTCTTGTGTATGTTGCATATAAATTTCCTTGACGAACACAAGTATGACAAGACAATCAAAAAAGTGAAATTAAATCACACAAAATTACTAATATTCAAACCACAAAAGGCCTACAAAAGGCAACTCATATGTTTGGATCTAGTAAGTTCCTGGGCCTCCTATCCAACTGAGAGCTGTTATTGCCTTTATATATATATATATAAAAGCAACACTGAATACTCTTCAAGCATAATTATTATAGCAACATGCTTCATAATAGCCGTTTATGAAGGATATAGAAGTTTCCAAGTTGTACATGATATGAAACACTCTCAATGCATCAGGTATTTTGGGCAGTAGTTATTAATCATTTTCTTTCAAGACAAAGTAATTATGATCCATCATAGCAGTTGATATAAATAACTAAAGGAATTTGCAGGGGGGAGCAATTTGCCCCTGGAGATTTGCCAAGAAATCAATTCTTCAACTGCAGCTCACGGCTGCCCCTCTGAGATCCATTAACTGCCTCTACACGTCAGACTCTGGCTTCTGTAACCTCAAATAAACTACCCAATTCCTTCTCTTGTAAGAGCACATTGTTCAAGATTTTACCAAGTACTATTCAGCTGTAGGTATGCACATTTAGTTCAATCACCGACTCTACCACAAGAATAGGTTGCAAGAGACTATTAATAAAGGAGAAAAACAAATGTGTGACTCATTAAATCAGAAGCACGAAGTCTGATCTATAAATATGCCATTTTCATTATATTGTCAAAGGTGGGCACGATATTACAAGTCACATTTGAAAAGTAAGCTTTGAGTTCTAATACTTGCTTACTTGCTCTCTTGCTTTCTCGTTCTCTCTTCCCGGAAATTACTGTGCCTCAGATGACTGCAGATTCATGGTTGGAACCTTCCAAAGGTGCCAACCCATAAAATTAAAGACGTTGTTCCTTTGAGTACCAAGTGACTTCCATTTGAGTCTTATTTGAAATCATTTATCTTACACATCAACAAAAACGACTTATCAAACAATCCACGTTGGAATTTCTTTGAGACATACATGTTTTCTGTCTGCCATTCTATAAGTTACAAGGAGAACCATCAATCAAAGAGACAGTAACACTACCTAATAGTATGTATACCTCTGTTTGCTATTATATTTAGCAATTATGTATTTAATAGAACAAGACTGGAAATCTGGATGTCTGAGTTCTGTCTGTGCCAGTTTGGTTTTCGTACTGGTAAGTCTTTTCTACTCCTAATTAACTGGTTACTTAAGAGTTAGTTAACATCTACACTTCCTTCCATTTCAAAACATCGGTTACATTCTGAAAGTCTGCATAAATAGTAAAAGATAAACTCAAGATTATTACATAAGTACTGTGCTTCTGTAACTTTTCTGCCAAAGTGACTCCAATGGCAAAGACGAGGCTACACATCTATGATCTGGGACATGGCCTCAGGCAACTCTCTGAAGCAAGATTTTTTTTCAAATTCCTAGATTGATCGTTAAATCCATTCTTCATTATGGCCCATAATATATCTAGACTTGGTTTCGTATAAAAATAGTATGTTTTCTAAACCTAAAGCACAATGAACATTCTAGTAAGATCTGTTATGTTTACTGAGTAACACTGAGTGTCTCCCATAGACCATATGCTAATCCACAGCCTGTTTTGAGAAATATGTTTAAGCAGCAAAGAAAAGAAGTCTATGCCAGGACTAAAAACTCAAGGTTATGAGACCTGGGCAGGAAACACATGTGAGTCTCATAGGCTGCGGGGTGGGGGAGCTCCAGCCAGACTGTTGGCCAGTGTGGCCAAATATTCCAATCCTTTGAGGGACCTGAAAAGATGAATTTTATATGAAATTTCTCCTCTCTTTAAAACACAATGTATCCAAAATAAAGCAGACCAGCTGGCCAGATTCAAGGCAAAGGTTTCCTGGTTTTGAGTGCTTAGTTCCAATGCCTGCTCCAGGAAATGAATTCAATTACACAGGAGAGAGAGCGTCTCTATGGAGGATGGAACAGAAAAACATTTTCAAAGGGTCAGAGTGAAGGCTATGGACGTCTGAGGGCAGCGGTGGCATTTTCTCCCTTTCAGTTAGATCATTAAAAGCAGAAAAGACATCAATTTTTCACAGTCATTATGGGCAGCTTAGCCTGGAGGCAGAAGGCTGGATCAGACAGGCTCTGGAGACTGACTTCTAGGATGATGGGAAAGTCGTGCATTTTATGTTTGCATTTAACCTTGGAATAATGACAACATATTTGCACACCAGGCCAAAAAGCTATGGCATATAAATGAAACATATTTAAAACCCCACAAGCATTGCGTACACTGAGCTATGGTCCATAGAGCAAACTACTGTGTGGTTGCTTCCACCTTCTGAGAAAGAAAACATAGGAGCTGTCACTGACATTCAGAGGCCGGTCTGGCACCCACAGCTGTGTCCCGTTACCCTTTTAGGGAACGTTAACAAGCTCTTGGTGTACCTACCTCAGACACACTTACTCTGATACTATGGATTACATGAGACAAAACTAGACCCCCAGCTGACATATAGACAAATATTCACAGTGCCAGGCACCCCCCCACTCTCGGCTAAGATGTGGAATGGCTCTTTCTTTAGAAAAGCTCTATGCTTATTCTAGTCTAGAGGTAAGATTTAGATACCCAATCTCTCGAGAGGTAAGATTTCGATATCTGACTGTAGAAATGCTCCTGCTTTCTGATGGTCAAGCCTCTTCAGTCTTTTTGAAGTCCTTTTCCTAAGACCCAGAGTTCTCCACAGTGTGTGTTCTCCCTGGTTGCAATGGGCAATGCGCCTAATTCATTTTACTACAGGGGTGCTTTTGCCGGGACCTGGCCAAAGGACAGTGACACACATGTGAACAGTCAGCACTCTCAAGATGGCTGAAGTGATTCAGCCCAGCCATGAATGCACTCTTCCTGCCAGAAACGCTCTGGTCCTACTTCATTCCACTTCTGGTCCTCTTGTGGTGCTTGATTAGGCATTTTTTTTTCCCTGTCTCTGATGAATGCAGAAGGATTTGTTTCTGAGATTTGTTATGCAGACAGCAGATAACCAGTGTTTACACATTTACTGTTAGGTGATTTTACTCAAGGAAAAAAAAACAATGAAGTATAAGCATTCCTCTTAAAAAGATCATACTGAGAGTAAAGATAGGTATGGTGCGGGGAAAACAGACTTCAAGGAAAGCAATGTGGTCTGCATTCCCTTTCGGTTGCATAAAAGACAAGCAATTAAATTCCAAAATGCTATTAAGCCTGGCATTTCACAAGAAAATATATTCTGCTTTGTGTGACTTCAGAAGGCAACAAATGGAGTCATGTCTAGAACAGGATGCAATCTGGCAGATTTGTAGTCACCAGGGAATAATTACATTCAGTTTGGGTAAATGAGTGTTAAGACAGTGAAATGTAAAACCAGGACAGCCAACATTATTAGAAGCCTGCAGCTTTTTCCTGACATTAATTCTAGTGTCAACACGGGGAGAAGTATGCAGATATTCACTTCCAGTTGGAAATAATGGTCAGAATTTTTAAACATTTATTATGGATTTTAAAGCAGAAATATGAAGACAAAACCAAAACAATGGCCCACAATCCTGCTGACCTAGTGCACATGCACAAAAGAAAATCCCAACAAATTGGAATAAAATGTCTAGTCTTCCCTTTCTCATTTTCAAACTGTTTTCCTTCAATGTAGCCACTGTTCATTTCCATGTATCCTTTGAAAACATGAAAAATGGGGGCACCTGGGTGGCTCAGTAGGTTAAGCAGCCGACTTCAGCTCAGGTCATGATCTCACAGTTTGTGGGTTCGAGCCCCACATCAGACTCTGTGCTGACAGCTCAGAGCCTGGAGCCTGCTTCTGGTTCTGTTTCCCTCTCTCTCTGACCATCCCTCGCTCACACTCTGTTGTCTCTCTCGCTGAAAAATAAATAAATGTTAAAAAAATCTAAAAAAAAAAAAGAAAACATGAAAAATGCTTCAATGAGCTATCACTACACACTTGTTAGAACAACTTTACAAAAGAGAGACGTAGTAGAATTCCAAGTGTGGGTCACTGCAGAGAAATCAAAGCTCCTATATGTCACAGGACAAAATATAAAATGGTACAGGCACTCAGGAAAATTGTTCAGCAGTTTCTTCACACAATTAAACATGTATTTACTAAGTGACCCAAAAATAGACTCTTGGGAACTTATCTCAGAGAAATAAAAGCTTACATTAACACACACACACACACATTCACCCTATGAATGTTCATGGAATCTTTATGTATAAGAGCAAAAACGGAGAACAACCAAATGTCCCTGGGTTAATGGCTCAACATCTGATACATGCATATAACAGAATATAATTTGTAATAAAAAGAACAAAATATTTGCACATGAAATGACCTGAATCGTTCTCAAAGACATTATGCTTAGACAAATAAAGAAATTGGTCTTTAAAAATGGTACTATATGATTCCATTTACCTAACAACCTCAAAATGACAAAACTAGAAAAGCTAAGAACATATATTAGTAGCTGTCAGGGTAAGTGGGGTATAAAGGGATAGGATGAGAAAGATCTGTTGTGCTGCTGGATGAATTCTATATCTTGATTATGGTGGTAGCTACACAAATCTAAATATGAGATAAAGCTCCATAGAATTATATACACAGAGAGAGAAACACACACACACACACACACACACACACACACACACACACACACACAGAGAAAAATATAAACTAAGTAAGATCTATAATGTACTATTGTCAATTTTATGGGTTTGATGTGTACTACCAATAGACAAGCTAACAAAATGTTACCACTAAGGGATGTTAGATAAAGGGCATGCAGGACTTTCTACACTATTTTTGTGACCTCTTGTGAGCCTATAAAGATTACAGAATAAAATGTTTTTTATTAAGCTACGTATATACCAACTATATAGATTAGGATTCTTTTGGCTACAAGAAGAAAATTCCAATTCAATCGGCTTAAAGGAATAGAAATACCTTACTCTCTCATCTAACAAGAGTATGGAAGTAGATTAGCTCTGGGAATAATTCAGGGCTCATCAACATCCTCAAGGACCCAGGAATTTTTCATATTACTCCTCTGTCATCAATGGTACATGAGCTTGGTCCCTTAGACTAGTTGTATCATAGCCTCAAGATGGCTATTGAAGTAGAGTTATTGGGGCACCTGAATGGCGCAGTTGGTTAAGCATCTTGATCTCAGCTTAGGTGTGAATCTCAGGGCCGTGAGTTCAAGTCCTGTGTTGGGCTCCACATTGGGCATGGAGTATGATACATACATATATACACACACAGAGTTATCACATCCAGTGGTAGAGGGACCCAGTTGGTATCCATTTTAATCATAGGAGCAAACATTTCCCACAAGTCTTCCGCTAATTTTCCCTCATGTCTCACTGGCACAGTCATATACCAACTCCTAATGCAATTGCTGGGGTGAGGGGACCTGGCGAGGGAAGTCAGAGCAGCAGAAGGTTATGCAAGAGTGGAACCCCACAAATGATGATGGACCCTTGGGGCTCCAAACAAATGTCTACGACTAAGAGTTAAATAAGTTAAGGCACATGCACACAACAAATACCATTCAGCTATAAAACATGAGCTAGCTATTCATGGGTTAATATGGAAACGTCTCAAAAATCTAATACGAAATGAAACACAAACTATAGAATCATGTATATAACATGGTGCCTGTTGGACAAATTTTAAATCATACCAAACAATGGTGGTGTTAAGGACTGGATGTTTGTATCCCCTCAAAATTCCTATGTTGAAATTCTAAGCCTCAGTGTGATTATATTAGGAGGTGGGGGGGGCCTTCGGTGGGTGATTAGATCATGAGGGTGGAGCCCAACTGCCCGCAGGCCCCCAAGTAGACACTGGATCTGCTGCCACCTTGAACTTGGACTCCTCAGCCTCCAGAACTGCGAGCAATCAGTATTTTTTATTTAACCCACCCCGTCTGTGGTATGTTTGTGATAGCAGCTTGAGCCGCTGACCAAAACAGTTAATACATTCTAATTCCTTGCTTTTCATTCTTAACTTTAGAGCCTCCATTTCTTTCAGGAACACGTACCATTCAACAGGCAACTTCCTATATATTCCTTAGGACCTTTTGTGACAATTTAATAGATTAAAAATAGCACATCCCTATTGTTTGAACTTAACGTTTTTTTTTTTTTTTTTATTTTAGAGAAAGAGAGAGGAGGCGGAGGAGCAGAGAGAGAAAGGCAGAGAGAGAAGCCCTAGCAGGCTCCCCAGTCAGCCCACAGCTCAACGCAGGGCTCAATTCCATGACCCTGGGCTCATGACCCGAGCCTAAATCAAGAGCTGGATACTCAATCGACTGAGCCTCCTAGGCTGAATCTAAGTATTTTTAATAACGAACGAGGTTAAACATCCTTCCGTAGTCTTTGACATTTGACTTTATATTCTTTAATATTTTCAATCATGTCATTTTTCTTCTACGTTTTGAATCATGTGAATGTTTTATAAACTTAAGGAAACTAACTTTTTAATCAGCCATAAAAGTTGCAGGTATTTTCCCCTTTGTTATTTTGTCTTTCTTTTTGATAATATGACGGGCTATCCAGAAGTTTCTAAGTTTCAAATAATTAAATGTATCAAAGTTTTCCCTTTCTAGGTTTCTTGACTTCTTTGAAAAGCTTTTTCTGTAAGACTGTAAGTAAATTCACCCAGGCCGTCTCATAGAATTTCCTCAGTGACCGAAATATTCTAAACCTGCTTTTATCCAGCGTGGTAGCCACTGGCCCCAGGTGCTGCTGAGTAGTTAGGGTCAGGAATTGAATTTTCCATTTTATTTTAAGTTTCATGATTTTTAATGTAAATAGCAACATGTGGCTAGTGGCGATCAGCCTGGGCGATGCAATTCTTGAATCTTCATGGTTTCATTTTCTAAAATATCTAAATATTTGAGCCTTTAGAAGTTTGTTTGGACAAAAGGAGTGAATTACCAGGATTTAAATCAGTGATTGCTGTATTTTATTGGGAACACAGGCCCCGTTAAGATTCAAATGAAAGTTGTAGAAACTACCACCAGAAAAATGAGGATACAGACAATATCCCGAGGCTTGTATTCCAGTAGCACGAGATAAGCAATATCCAAGTCAATCATAAATCAAGACACTTTCTGATGATGATCAGGGTAAGAAGAAGGTGAAACATGAGATGGAGACGAACAGTGGGGAGGGGCAGTGGAAGGTACCACTTCAGGGATGGCAGACAAGAAAGGCCCTTCTGGGGAGGGGATATTGGAGCCAAAAGCTAAATGATGAGTTAGAAGCCAGACCCCAGGGTGTCTGGGTGGCTCAGTTAGTTAAGTGTTCAACTCTTGATTTCAGCTCAGGTCATGATCTCATGGTTTTGTGAGTTTGAACCCCACGTAGGGCTTTGTGCTGACAGCATGGTGCCTGCTTGGGATTCTCTTCCCTGCTCATCCTCTCTCTGTGTCTCTCAAAATAAATACACTTTAAAAAAAAGAAAGAAACCAGGCCCCCAAAAGCTGGATGAAAAGACTTGAGGCTGAGGAACACCAAGAACAAAGCCTTGGAGGCAGAAGTGAGGTTCGCTTCTTGGAAGATGGAAAAGACTTCCAGGGTAGTTAGTGCCCAGTGAACAAGGGAGGCGTCAGATGAGATGAGGGTGGAGGACGCAGGGGCCACATCACCTCTCTTCTAAACTGTGCAGCTGAAGCTTAAACAAAGTAAGCAGGCAGGCCAAGTTCACATATAGTTGGAGGCTGTGAAGTCGGCACACCTGTTACTCCAAACTCTTTACTCTCCCCCTACAGCAGTGCCTGTCCTGTGGAGTCTTTGACTCTCAACTGTTCCTCTGCTACTTAAATAATTCCACCCAATATGACCTTGACTCCAGGCTTACTGGCGCCCCCAATAGTCGATCACCCCAACTACTGAATATCCTCAGAGAAGCCATCCTGGCATGACTCCAAAACTCTTTGTGTCTTTAGTGCCCCCCACTTGCCCTTGATGCCTGATAAACAGCAACTCACCCCGGACCTCCCTGAGCCTCTGCCTGCCCTGCAGCTCCACGAGATGCATTAACCTCTTCCCTCATAGCAGCCACCCTAGCTGGTGCATTCTGCCATGGAGTTACTTATGACCGGAGACGGTACATTTTGGTAACACGTTGTCACTTCCAACTAAATCTCAAATCACTTAATCATGTCTTACTCATCTCAGCACATTGGCTGACACAGACATTTTTTTGAATTGATGACTCAATTAATGAATCATTTCTACAGAAGAACACACTTCCCATTCTGTTCTCTGTTATGGCCATGAGAAGTGCAGTGTAGCACTCAGCCGACAATGGGTCTGTGTGTCCGGAACTGTGAAGCTGAAGTCTAAATTGGTGTTTCAGTCACACTGCCGGCTTCCTAATATATTAACATCATGCTTTCAAGCTCCCCATATCGTCGATTGATGTCCTACCTAATAAAGAGCCTATCATTTTTAGCATTCCCCTGAGTCCTCAGTTAATAATCCTCCCATTTTCACTCGACATTCTAGAAAGCCCAGTCTATTGTCAAAACCCACACAGTCTTGACACTTTGTACACATGTTATACTGAACATGCAGGAAGCTTAGAAGGTTTTATACTGGCCAATGATTTTCCAGCCATCACTTGAGTATCTAACATGAAAAATTAGTGCCCCATTTAAGAGGGATTCAAATAGCTTTGTCTTGAATGAATCAGTACCTTGATATGATCTATGTCATGATTTGTTTTAATTTAACATTGATTGAGCAAGCTGAGTAAATATAAATTGATTTTTTTCAGGGATGATACTTTGATCATTTGGCTCTATTTGTGGCTTATACCTATTAGCCCTTACAGAGATAAATCAAGAAACAGAATTGAAGCAATGTTACACTAAATGGGGAATCACTGGCCATCTAACATGTGCCCACAAAGGGACCTTGTCAAATTAACAAAGTGTGGGGAATACGCTTAGGAATCCTCCGGGCTTACACCAACGGGGTAACAAGGCATTAAGAAGTAAAAAGCCATAGGATGCTCACACCTGAGTTTGAGTAAACAAGATTAGGTGTAAAAGGATAGAGAATGGGGGGCAGGGCACTGAGGCCCCCAGAATAAAGTAGGGAGGGGCAAAATCCCCCAATACATAAGTATATGAATAAAGAAGATTAGGCATTCAAGGTGAAAGCACCCCCAAATCTGGTACTATAGCAGAAAGCTACTTTCATAGGAAGGAAGGACCCAGGTAGGTAAACAGGTAAGTAGAGCTATAGACCACTGCACTGTGGGTGTAGCTGCCCAGAGAGGAGATGATTAACAAAAGAAAAGGCGCCTTGTTAACCCTGAAGTTGTTTGGCCTACCTGTCTCATCCCCTAGGCTAGCTAAGATGAACAGAGGTGGTGCCTCATGTCTGCTGCAAACAACCTTCCACCGGACTGCCCAGCGCCAGGATTTTGTTTTGAATCAACTCAAACCCCTAATCCCGAATATCTTCAAGATATGTCCTTACATCCACAAGTCAATGTTCACAGATTCATTGTCTCTTTGTGCATGGCCATCGCCATGTTTATAAACCTTCTGATCCTAATAAAAACAGGGCAAGGATCCTTATTCAGGGCTCTTGTCTCTTCCCGGACATTAGCCATCTCTTGCTTTTCATTCTGCATCCTGCTCTCTTGTGAGACAAGAGAGAACTTTAAACCCTCAGTCTACAAGAGCAGAGGAAACACCAAGTGCTACAGAACTTAATAGGCAATGTAATCAGGTATCAGAGTGAAGGTCTACCTTAGACCAGATGACTTAGAAAACAAGTTTATTGCCAATGCCTGGATCTTTCCTTTCAATGTCCAGTCTATCCATAAAACTACAGTAAGATTTCTGATAATGTCATCTGGTTGAAAAGTATGATACCAGCAGTATATGTTGTAATCAAAGCACTCTAACCTGGGAGGGCCATCAATAGCTGGCATCTGGAAGACCACTGGAGATGACAAAGGGTCTAGAAAACATGTCTTCATTGGAATAGTTCATACAATTGGCATGTGGTGTCAAGATTATGAGAAACTTCACTTTTGCTTCCAATATGGCCAAGTAGAACAGACATGATCTTTGCAGATAACAGCTATAAATTTGGGACAAAATACAAAAACAAAGCAAAACAAATCAGAAATGATTTAGCTACAGTAAAACGAATAAAAGCAGGGCTGAATCTGGAGGAGAGTCACTTGGAAGAAGGAAATCACAGTGTGAGTTACTCATGTGTACTTTTTGGCCTGAGAGTAGCCCATAGTGAGAACCATGGATTTCTCAAATCATAGCTTTCTCTTGCTCAAAATACAGTATGGTTCCCGAGGTCCTTTAGGATCAACTAAAAACTTTTCAACTATTCTCCAAAGGGCATCATGACAAGGCCTGGCTGCCTCTATAACTTTATATCTTTTTATATAGCACGCGTCTAAGTTTATGGGCTTCCATTCAGGCCAACTCCTTCTCTTGGGTACTGTATCCCATTTCCATTTGCTAGTTCAAGAACATGGTTCCTCCAGTTGACCTCTTTTTGTTTTAATGCTTTATTTATTTTTGGGAAAGAGAGAGACAGTGTGAGCAGGGGAAGGTCAGAGAGAGAGAGGGAGACACAGAATCTGAATACAGGCTCCAGGCTCTGAACTAGCTGTCGGTACAGAGCCTGACCCAAGGCTTGAACCCACAAACTGTGAGATCATGACCTGAGCCGAAGCTGGAAGCTCAATCAACTGAGCCACCCAGGTGCCCCAACCTCTTTCTTGACTGCCTTATCTCTTTTCTCCTCTAATTCTTGTACCCTCCAGCTACTGCTCCAGCTCTTAGATCCTCTTTATAACAGATGTCCTTGAATGGGTTGTTTATAGTCTTTCCATGCAGTCTCTCTTCAGCCAACCCCAATTATATTTTATTCTTCAACCTTCCACCAAAATTACTCTTGCTAAGGTAACTAATGACTTTCCAGTTGCTGTCTAGTGATCGATTCACAGTCCCCATCCTATCTGAACTACCAGTAGCTTTTGTCACACCTGATTACTACCTCCTTCTTCAAGTGCCTTATACTCTACTTCAAATACCTTATACTCTTGCCTTCCTGATACCACGCCTCCCAGGTCTCTTTTTCCTCAAAAGCTGTTGTCTCTCTGCCTCCTTTCCTAGATTCTCCTTCATTTCTGAATCCCTAGAGACTGGAATCCCTGAAAGTGATTCCTCAGAATCACTATTCCTACATTCCCTTCCTGGGTGATCTCCTATAATCCTAAAGGCTAAAATATCATCAATACAGTCAAGAATCAAACATTTTTATTTCCAGCCCTGAATCTTCTCTTATCTTCAGTCTGTAACAGCCAATTACCTGCTCAACATCTCCAACATGTATGCCCAACAGATGTCTGAGACTGCATATCATCCACTGAATTCCTGATTCCAACCCCATCCCCACTCTACTGCCCAACACCTGCCTATGGTGATTATCCCCATCTTGGTAAATAACAACCCTGCCCCTCCTGTGGGTATGAGGACCAATACTGTAGCAGCACCCTTCACTTCATTCTTTCTCACACTTCAATATCCAACTAATCAGCAAAACCTATTGATTCTACCTTTAAGTACAGAAAACAAACTAAGCATGGGTGGGTGGGGGTGGAGGAGAGGGAAAATGGGTGATGGGCACTGAGGAGGGCACTGTTGGAATGAGCACTGGGTGTTGTATGTAATTTGACAATAAATTATATTCATAAAAAAATAAAAACATAAAGTATGCCCCAAGTCCATGGTATCTGGGGGGTTCTGTCAGTTAAGCATCCGACTCTTGATCTTAGCTCAGGTCCTGATCTCAGAGTCATGAAACTGAGCCCTTTGTCAGGCTCTGAGCTGAATGTGAAACCTGCTTGGGATTCTCTCTCTCTCTCTCTCTCTCTCTCTCTCTCTCTCTGTCTCTCTCTCTCTCTCTGTCTCTCCCCTGCTCATTCTCTCTAAAAAAATAAACAAACATTTAAAAAAATGTCAAGAACTGGATGAGTCATTTAGATATGAGGGGGGAGTCACTAAAGACCTTGATGCTTTTACCAGGGGAAGGGATTGGAAAATTAATGAGGTCCATTTTAAATCTGTTGTGTTAGAGTGTTTTTTATTAAAGAATTTGTTATGTTTATTTATTTTTGAAAGAGAGAGAGAGATAGAACATGAGCAGAGAAGGGGCCAAGAGAGAAGCAAGCTCAAACTCACAAATGGTGAGATCATGACCTGAGCTGAAGTCAGATGCTTAACCAACTGTGACACCCAGGTGCCTCAAAGTGCTTTTGAGCCTAGAGTTGGAAATACTCAATAGTAACTTGACAAAACAAGGGTGAAGCTGGGTCACTTGTGGTGACTAACACCAGAGGTGGAGGAAACTGGCTAGAAAGTGTGCAAAGAAAGAAGAAAGGGTGATCCTAAGTTCTGAAGAATACAACAACTCAAGAGGCAGGTAGAGAAGTTGACACAGCTGAGATAGAGTGTGTTCTGTGGGCAGGAAGAAAACCAAAACAGTATCAAAAATCAATGGGAAAAGGGTGCCTGGGTGGTTCAGTCAGTTGAGGTTCTGACTCAACTCTTGATTTCAGCTCAGGTCCTGATCCCAGGGTCATGGGATTGAGTCCCATGTCAGGCTCCACACTGAGTATGGAGCCTGCTTGTATTCTCTCCCTCCCTCTCTCTGCCCCTCTTCTGCTTGTGCTCTCTCTGTCTCTCAAAAAAAAAAAAAAATCAGTGGGGACAAACCTTCAAGATGGAGATAATAGCTAATTCCACTAGAGCCCCCCAAGAGACAAAATGAAAGGAGGCTTAAGAGACAACAAATGAGGGACCCCTGGGTGACTCAGTCGGTTAAGCATCCAACTTTGGCTCAGATCATGATCTCAGGGTTCATGGGTTCAAGCCCCACATTGGGCTCTGTGCTGACAGCTAGCTCAGAGCCTGGAGATTCTGGGTCTCCCTCTCCCTCTGAGCCTCTCCTGCTTCTTCTGTCTCTCAGAAATAAATTTTAAAAAAAAAACAGAAACAAAAAAAGAGACAACAAATGATAGTTTGCAGCAGATATTTAAATTCTGTGGCCCAAAGAGAACTTAAATGGTAAAGCAATAAATGGGGGAATGAGGTTAAAACAGGTACACCCTAGTTCAGTCAGTTAAGCGTCCAACTTTGACTCAGGTCATGATCCCATGGTTCATAAGTTCAAGGCCCACGTTGGGGTCTGTGCTGACAGCTCAGAGCCGGGAGCCTACTTTAGATTCTGTGTCTCCCTCTCTCTCTACCCCTCCTCTGCTCATGCTCTTTCTCTTTCTCAAAAATAAATAAAAATTAAAAGAAAAAAAACAGCTGCACCCTTTCCAGAAGCTTTATGATGTCAGGAGTAGAGAGAGGATGTTAAATACAGAGGCAGGCTCAATACACATTTTGTTTTTTGGAAGGAGAGATACTTGAGCATGTTCTTAGTATCCAAAGAAGAGGAAATCACAACAGTTGAACATTACAGATGGGGAAAAAGAACCAATAATCAAAATTCGAGGGGAGACAGGTCTTTAAAGTATAGACTGAAAAAAGAACATAGAAATGAAAAGGGAGATATCATTCATTCACACATTCATTCACACTTACAAAAATCATCTATAGAGCATCAGCTATGTGCTAGGCACTGTTGTCGCTACTTGCAATATATCCACAAAGAAAACAAAGAAGCCTGCCCTTATACAGCTTATATCTTAGCAAGGTTAGTAAGGGGGAGGGGACATAAAATAACAAAGAACACTATAAATAGATAAGTTGTGATTTGATTATGATTTGATAGAAGGTGCCAAGTAGCATGGAATAAAAACAGAACACTGTAAGGGAGATGGAGAGAGTCAGAATGGGGAATTGTATTGTAATTCTTTAAACGAGTATTGTCAGGGGCGCCTGGGTGCCTCAGTCTGTTAAGCGTCCAGCTTCAGCTCAGGTCATGACCTCGTGGTTCGTGGGTTCGAGCCCCGCATCGGGCTCTGTGCTGACAGCTAGCTCAGAGCCTGGAGCCTGCTTTGGATTCTGTGTCTCCCTCTCTCTCTGCCCCTCCCCTGCTCGCTCTATCTCTCTCTGTCTCTCAAAAATAAATTTAAAAAATTTTAAAAATTTAAATGACTATCGTCAAGGAAGAGCTTATTCAAAAGGTAAGACAAATGGGATTTACCATGTGTAATACGGACAAAAAGAAAGGATGGGTGCAAGCATCTATATATTTAAGCAAAGAAATAAAATTTGTACTTTAGTATCAGAGAAACTAAAAGGCAAATTAGCTATGAAAGGAAGAAATTTTGCTGCAATGTAGCTATATGTTTTTTTTTAAGGCTTATTTAGTTTTGAAGGAGAGAGAAACAGAGCATGATAGCTATATGCTCTTCATGGGAGGGACCATTAAGAAGAATTAACCTCTTGGGACACATGGGTGGCTTAGTTGGTAGAATGCACGACTCTTGATTTTGGCTAAGGTCATGATCTCATGGTCGGTGGGATTGAGCCCCGCATCAAGCTTTGTGCTGCGAGCATGGAGTCTGCTTGGGATTTTGTCTCTCCCTCTCTGCCTCTATCCCACTTGTGCCCACATGCACTCTCTCTCCCTCTCCCTCTCCTCTGCTTGTGTGCACACAAGCTCCTTCACTCTCTCTCAAAAATAAGTTAATAAACTTAAAAAAAAAAAAAAGAGTCTCTTTCTACGTATTCTCCAGGGAGCCACGCTGGTATCTCCAGACTTAGTGTAATATACTTTCATTGGATTAGCAGCAGTGTCACTGAAAGGTCAGGAGGCCCACGATTAATTAATAGAATCTGGGAACACCTGGCTGGTTCAGTCAGTAGAGCATGTAGCTCTTGATCTCAGCATCATGAGTTCAAGCCCCACATGGGGTGTAGAGATTGCTTAAATACATACACTTAAAAGAAGAAATGGGATCTGCTTCCATCAGTCACAGCCAAGAAGCTCACCATGGGGCTCATTTGCACTATTACAAAACAGCCAAGCAAGGAATTTCATAGTTATTACTCATACCTCTCCTATTAATTCATTTGGGCAGCAGTAATTTATTATTAATTTACTCGAAATGTTCATGTACCCAGTAATAAATAAGTCCTCCAGATTCACATATGAAGCAAATCTAAATAAAAGTGCTAACTACCTATGGAATTCCTCCTTCACCAAAGGGCAGCAACCGCATCAAAGAAAAGTCTGTCTAGATGGCTAGGAAGTTTTGGGGATTTCGTCAGACCATGAAAGGATGATTGCCTACTTTCTATGTCCAAATGTCTCACACGTTCTGTATTTTCAAAGGCCAGTACAGCTGAAAATGACATTGTTTTTGCCACACTGATACACACTCAAAACTTCCCCCAATGAACACACCCGAGAGAAAAACTCAGAGTGCCACAAAGACCCTTGCAGAAGCTGAGAGGAAGCCCCAGTAGCCAGGGAAAGTGATGGCCAAAAAAGAGAACCAAAGAAAAAAAAAACTATTCTGGTCTGCCCTCTCTCTGAAAGAAAGCAAAGAGATACAACGTCCCTCCTCTACCAACGGGCTCCCCATCCAGGGACTCGGACTCTGAAAACAACACTAAAATATGATCTTTCTTAATTGTGTTCCTCAAGGAAGCAGATCATGGCTGCCTCAGTGGTTTGTCTCTAATCAATGAGAGCCAAATGGTCAAGCCAAACTTGGGGCTGGCGGGTCACAGGCAGACAATGATCCAGTGTAATCTAGGATGTGTAGACCCTACATCAAGATGCTCCAGTTGGGCATGGAAACTCCCTGGCAGAAAAATCCCTGGCAGTTGTTTGCCCTGTAATTATAGCTTCTCGTGGATTACATCTGTTAAGAGTGTCAGACAGCCAAGAATTGGAAGCAAGGGAGGCTCCCAACTCAGTGCAGTCAGGCTGTATTACACAAACGCCTGCTGAAAATTAGGAATGTGGCTGGGTGCCGTCCACATCAATTTCTCCTCCAAGCAGAAGATCTGACAAGAGGTTTGACCCATACTCAAGTTGACAAGGAGTAAAGTCAAGGGAATTCCACACATCTAGTCTTTTGACAAAGACAGAGTTTAGATATCTCCTGCCTTATTTGAATAAAAGTAAGAAGAAAGCTTTGGACCTATGAGAATATATGCAGAAAGGGAGAGAAAGGTTCTCCTAAAGATTCAGAGTAATAGTGGATGAGTGAAATGACTTATCCCAAGAAAGAGACAGTTATTTTGAGAAACATATGTCCCTAAAGGACCCAAGAAACCATTGTCTGTACAAAGAAAATCACAAGAAGAGGCAAATTGCAAATACAACAAAGTAAGTCGCAAAGATATATTAGGATAAAAAAGGAGCTCCATGCATTGCAAAACAGTGTAAAGAAAGGAAGCTTTCAGCAGATGAAGTATAAAATCCTCACTAAAGAAAGAAAAAGTAGAAGTATTGTTATAGAATTTAAAAACCATAGATATGGAAACAAGTCTTGGGGAAGTGAGTCAAAGCCTGGGAATGGAAATATTCCTTTGTTGCTAGAAAGAGCATTGAAATGGGAGGTTTGATAGAAATCAGAGGAGAGGGAGCAAAATCCAGATCATGTATCTAAATCTCACCCATCCCTTACCCTCCTCAAACCCCTGTAATCATTCCCACAGCCTGCAGTATCAGAAAAGCAAAATGGGGAGAGGGGACACCTGGGTGGCTCAGTCAGTAAAGCATCTGACTTCAGCTCAGGTCATAATCTCATGGTTTGTGAGTTTGAGCCCCACATCAGGCTCTCTGCTGTCAGTATGGAACCACTTCAGACCCTCTGTCTCCCCCCCCCGCCCCTCCCCCACTCGGACTCACATTCTCCCTCTCAAAAATAAACATCGAAAAAAACAAGAAAAGCAAAATGGAACGGACACCTCACTCTCAAAATATCATTTGGAGGGAGGGACAAAACAGACTCCAGTTAGGGATGATGAGTGCCAAGGAGAATCAAGCCACATTGCATCAGAGCATACAGATCTGGAGAGAGTCATCCAAACATGAGCAACAGGAAGAGCGGAGGCATGGCGTTCCTGGAGTTTTCTGTGCTGGATGTCCCCCACTTGCCCTTCTCACCACCCTCTCTCCACACCGCTCCTCCACTCCCTACGCCCTGGAAGGTTGACCTTTCTGCACAAACCCCTTTGGGCTTCTCTCTGGAAGACGCCTGCAAAAGATTAGAGGAAAGGAGAAACTGAGATTAAGGTAATTCATTCCCACCTCTCTCATATGACCTCCTCTGATGGAAAATAGCGTCATCTGGGGTCTTTCTCTTTTTTTATATATATATACAGCATTCCACATTTGATAAGAAACTAGAAGACATCCCAAGGCTTCCCAGACATCCCAGAATTTATATGACAAATACCAAAAGAAAAAACAGTCAGTACGAGAAAATTCACTGATAATTCTAGACCCTGAAGAGTGGAACTAGCAGAATCAAATGGACATTCTAGAACTGAAAACTATAAAACTGAAATCAAGGATCCAATAGATAGGTTTAATCAGATTGAATCTAACAAAAGGACCACTGAACAGGGAAACAGTTTAATAAAATTATCCAAAATGAACAAAAAGAAAAGAGAATGGGGAAAAATAATGACCCTCCTATATTACAGCAATAATTGGCTTTTAATGTTTTTCAGAGGTGCCTCAGTGGCTCAGTCGGTTATGTGTCTGACTTAGGCTAAGGTCATGATCTTGTGGTTGGTGAGTGTGAGTCCTGCGTCAGGCTCTGTGCTGAAAGCTCACCCACACGTTCGTTTTCTCTCTCTCTCTCTCTCAAAAATAAAAAAACACTTAAAGAATGGGGTGGGTTTTTTTTTTTTTTACCATTTTTTAATTTATTATTGAGAGAGACGGTGACAGCTCGGGGGAGGGTCAGAGAGAGAGGGAGACACAGAATCTGAAACAGGCTCCCGGCTCTGAGCTAGCTGTCAGCACAGAGCCCAACGCAGGGCTCAAACCCACAAACCATGAGATCATGACCTGAACTGAGCCACCCAGGCGCCCCAGGGATGTTTTTTTTTTTTAATCCCATTTGCATTGCAACATAAACAATAAAGCAGCTAAGAAAAAACCCACAGAAAAATCTCCAAAAACTTTATGGAGAAAGATGTCAGAATTTACTAAAGACTATAAGAGAAGGCATGAGTACCTGGTTAGATAGGTCATGCCCAGAGCTAGAAAGACCACATTAAAATATATGAAATCTGGGGCACCTAGGTGGCTCAGTTGGTTAAGCGTCTGTCTTCAGCTCAGGTCATGATCTTGAGGTTGATGAGTTTGAGCCCCGCATCTGCCTCTGTGCTGACAGCTCAGAGCCTGGAGCCTGCTTCAGATTCTGTGTCTCCCTCTCTCTCTGCCCCTCCCTCATTTATACTCTCTCTCTCTCTCTCTCTCTCTAACAATAAACATTAAAAAAATTAAAATATATGAATTCTACCTGAATTAATCTACATCTACAAAAATGCAATGAAAATTCCAAAAAGATTTGCAAATTCACTTTATGAAGAAAGAATCTTTCAAAACATTGAGGGAAGACACAGGATTTAATAAAGGGCAATGGAACAAGTAACTATCCATTTGGGGAAATAAAATAGGCATCATTTCAATATTTCCTCCAGTCTTACTCCTTTATATTTTTCTGTTTACCCGTATACATTACTGTGCTCACAAAAAAAGAAATAGAACCTTTGATAGATGAGAAATTGGAAGGGGGATGGGAGAACATAAGACCATTGATGAGATCAATTAACATTTGCATCACAAAATGAAACATATTCAGGAGATACTACTGAAAAAGTTGGAAGAGGGCGCTTGGGTGCCTCGGTCAGTTAAGCATCTGACTTTGGCTCAGGTCATGATCTCACAGTCCAGTCCATGAGTGCAAGTCCCACATCGGGTGAGCTTAAGCCCCACTTTGGGTGAACAAGAGCCCAGGTGAGTCTCACTTTTCTCCCTTTCCCTTTCCCTCCC
>NC_043705.1:11385759-11386914 GCF_006229205.1 Suricata suricatta
GTGGGGTTTTTTTTTTTACCATTTTTTAATTTATTATTGAGAGAGACGGTGACAGCACGGGGGAGGGTCAGAGAGAGAGGGAGACACAGAATCTGAAACAGGCTCCCGGCTCTGAGCTGTCAGCACAGAGCCCAACACAGGGCTCAAACCCACAAACCATGATGAGATCATGACCTGAACTGAGCCACCCAGGCGCCCCAGGGATGTTTTTTTTTTTAATCCCATTTGCATTGCAACATAAACAATAAAGCAGCTAAGAAAAAACCCACAGAAAAATCTCCAAAAACTTTATGGAGAAAGATGTCAGAATTTACTAAAGACTATAAGAGAAGGCATGAGTACCTGGTTAGATAGGTCATGCCCAGAGCTAGAAAGACCACATTAAAATATATGAAATCTGGGGCACCTAGGTGGCTCAGTTGGTTAAGCGTCTGTCTTCAGCTCAGGTCATGATCTTGAGGTTGATGAGTTTGAGCCCCGCATCTGCCTCTGTGCTGACAGCTCAGAGCCTGGAGCCTGCTTCAGATTCTGTGTCTCCCTCTCTCTCTGCCCCTCCCTCATTTATACTCTCTCTCTCTCTCTCTAACAATAAACATTAAAAAAATTAAAATATATGAATTCTACCTGAATTAATCTACATCTACAAAAATGCAATGAAAATTCCAAAAAGATTTGCAAATTCACTTTATGAAGAAAGAATCTTTCAAAACATTGAGGGAAGACACAGGATTTAATAAAGGGCAATGGAACAAGTAACTATCCATTTGGGGAAATAAAATAGGCATCATTTCAATATTTCCTCCAGTCTTACTCCTTTATATTTTTCTGTTTACCCGTATACATTACTGTGCTCACAAAAAAAGAAATAGAACCTTTGATAGATGAGAAATTGGAAGGGGGATGGGAGAACATAAGACCATTGATGAGATCAATTAACATTTGCATCACAAAACGAAATATTCAGGAGATACTACTGAAAAAGTTGGAAGAGGGCGCTTGGGTGCCTCGGTCAGTTAAGCATCTGACTTTGGCTCAGGTCATGATCTCACAGTCCAGTCCATGAGTGCAAGTCCCACATCGGGTGAGCTTAAGCCCCACTTTGGGTGAACAAGAGCCCAGGTGAGTCTCACTTTTCTCCCTTTCCCTTTCCCTCCC
>NC_043705.1:11387014-11410892 GCF_006229205.1 Suricata suricatta
ATATTCAGGAGATACTACTGAAAAAGTTGGAAGAGGGCGCTTGGGTGCCTCGGTCAGTTAAGCATCTGACTTTGGCTCAGGTCATGATCTCACAGTCCAGTCCATGAGTGCAAGTCCCACATCGGGTGAGCTTAAGCCCCACTTTGGGTGAACAAGAGCCCAGGTGAGTCTCACTTTTCTCCCTTTCCCTTTCCCTCCCCTCTGCCACCTCTGCCCCTGGTGGGATTCTCTCTCCCTCTTTCTCTCCCTCTCTCTGTCCCTCAATCACTTGCACCCTCTCTCAAAAAAAAAAAAAAGTTGAGAGAGATACTAAGAGTGTGCCATCTCCAGAGATGGTAAGCACAAGGCACAAGGAGCTGAGGACAAGTGACAGAATTTTTAGTTGGCACAACGTAGCAGGATCATCTGAGTAAGAAGCCATTCCACACATTTCCTCCTCATCCCCAGCCGGGCCAGACAGCAATGAAACCGTTTGCCATCAGGACGGACAAGAGACTGTGAGAGCTTATCTGGAGGGGTCTATAGGGTTAGAAACATCCAGAAAGATTGGGGAACACCCAGATCTTCAATAAGAGGCCACGGAGGACCACACATTGCATTATATCTATCATAAGAGTTTAACAAAGTTGCTGGTCAGGCCAATGTATTAAAATCAATATCTACCAGCAAAACCAATGAGAAAATGTGCTAAGAAAAAAACTGTCCCTTTCGGGCACATGCACCCCAATATTCAGAGTGGCGCTTTCGACAACAGCCGAAGTATGGAAAAAGCCCAAATGTCCATCGAAAGATGAATGGATAAAGAAGATGTGGTGTATATATACAATGGAGTATTATTCGGCAATCAAAAAGAATGAAATCTTGCCATTTGCAACTACATGGATGGAACTAGAGGGTATTACGCTAAGTGAAATTAGAGAAAGACAATATCATATGACTCCACTCATATGAGGAATTTAAGATACAAAACAGATGAACAGGAGGGGAAGGAAGCAAAAATAATATAAAAACAAGGAGGGGAACAAAACACAAGAGACTCTCAAATACAGAGAATAAACTGAGGGTTGCTGGAGGGCTTGTGGGTGGGGGGATGGGCTAAATGGGGAAGGAGCATTAAGGAATCTACTCCTGAGATCATTGTTGCACTCTATGCTAACTAACCTGGATATAAATTCATAAAGAAAGAAAGAAAGAAATGTTAAAGAAATAAAATAAAATAATAAAAATAATCTTTTAAAAAAACCCTGTACCTTTTAAAAGAGAAACAACCACCATAACATAATTGGAATTAAAAATTATAAGTAGGGGCACCTGGGGATGCCTTGGTGGCTCAGTCGGTGATGCATCTGACTCTTGATTTCAGTTCAGGTCATGATCCTACAGTTCCTGAGCTCAAGGCCTGCACTGCACTGACAGTGCGGAGCCTGCTTGGGATTGTCTCTCTCCCTCTCTCTCTCTGCCCCTCCTCTGCTTGCTCTCACACATGCACATACATGCTTGCTCTCTCTCTCTCTCTCAAAATAAATAAACTTTAAAAAATCTGTACTTTTTTTTAATGATGGGATTCCAATACTGACAGCTATTCATGAATACTTGCTAAGGGAAAAATGTAAGTTGAATTCACTAAAAAGTAACTCTACCAATGAGTGTCATTTTAGTGAAAGGTGAAGAATAATGTAACATACATACTATACCATCAGAATAGAGATTGATACCTTCTACTCCATGTTACTCGCTTTTTACAGTATTCATGTATTACCTGAATATTTCATAAAACAAAAGTGACATACGGTGTGATTGAATTACCAATGCAACGTTGTCATTATGCATGTATTTGTTTGCACAGACTGGACAGAAATAGGAAAATGTGAATTCACGTACAACAGGGTCCCCAGCAACCACGATGGCTTCTTTTGGGGGAAGCCACCCCACGAACCCATGCAGTCCATACAGAATGACCTAGACCCAGTTAGAGGTGTGTGCTTTGTTGACCTAGTCAATCAGCATATTCCATACCTGGTGACAAGGAGCGACCCAAGGTTGAGTCTCTATTCCAATCTGATAATGATTTTGCTGGGTTTTGGAGGAAGAGACGGGATCTCTTGTACTTTTTGATGGACAATGAAAGGCTCAAAAATGTCACGCCATTTATCATGAGAAAGATCAGTAGAAGAATAAGATTAATACTTACTTAGTATTAAATTGCTATTTACATTTGAGTGAAGACCCCAGAGAGGAAGAAAAACTGAGGAGTAAAGGTATCTCTTGAGCCAGGAGATAAACCCATGCCTGAACTCTAAATTCTTGGGAGCGCAATAAATTCCCTGGGGCCACTGGGTAAGCAAATTTGCCGTTGCTTGGTTTCTCTGTCTCTTGCAAACAAGAGTCCTCTATGTCAGAGTTTGGGTAAAGAACTCAAGGAAAACAAGTTTAATGTTATAATTATGCTGCTTTTATAGGTAAATTAGAAGAGAGAAATTCCCAAGGATTTCCTATTTCCTACAGGATAAATCATTCTCCTCAGGCACTATTTTTGCCAAGACCTATTGGAGTCTGGGGCAAAAGGAAAAATCAGTAACACTGATCCGGTCTTTGTTCTAAATTTGGTATTTTGCTCATCATCATGGATTTTTCACGCAGATTTGGGATTTTTTTTTAAGTTTACTCATTGTTGAGAGATAAAGACAGAGCATGAGCAGGTGTGGAAGGCGGTCAGAGAGAGAGGGAGACACAGAATCTGAAGCAGGCTCCAGGCTCCAGGCTGTCAGCACAGAGCCCGATATGGGGTTCGAACCCATGAACTGTGAGATCATGAACTGAGCTAAGTCAGAGGCCAAACTGACTGAGCCACCAAGATGCCCCAGGTTTGGGATTAAAAAAAATTTTTTTAATGTTTATTTATTTGAGAGAGAGAAAGAGAGAGAGAGAGAGCAAGCAGGAGAAGGGCAGAGAGAGAAGGAGACACAGAATCAGAAACAAACTCCAGGCTCTGAGCTGTCAGCACAGAGCCAGACATGGGGCTCAAACCCACAGAGGGTGGTGAGATCATGACCTGAGCCTAAGTCAGACACTTAACGCACCGAGCCACCTAGGCGCCCCCAGATTTGGGATTTTTTAGTATTACATTAAAATATCATTTATCTTTATGTGTGAGTCATTTCTGGAGTCCCCTTCAGTGTCCCACCTGAGGTGAATGCCTTAGTTCCTCACCATAGGATCAGCCTTGTGTTCAGGCTCTTTATCTCGGGGTCTACCCTGATTACCCATCTGGAATGGACACTGTGGCATATCACCTGATTTCTACCAATCACTTAAAGGCTCAAGAACCTATTCCCCCACTGCTGGGACCATGGAAGGCTGACAGCTGGCCCAGATGGGTTCCCGCCTCACTCCATGCCGCACTCATTGCCCTTAGCTGAGAGAGACATCGTGCCCAAGATCATACCCTCTACCTGGGGGCAAGCCAGATAATACAAACTCAGGTGGGAATAGAAAGGTCTGTAGCAACTCTGCAGAGCCATCCTAGCTCTAGAACTCTCTGTGATTGGCTGACTCTCCACCACTGTCCGGCTTCCTTCTCTGTCCAGTCCTGCTACCTTGCCTTTCTAACAGATGTTGATTCCCAGAACACATCCCTGTAAATGTCCTACCCGTATCTCTCTAAGAGTCTGTGATCCGGAGAAGTCACCTGCAACACCTATCTAATTTCACAACAACCTAATTTCCCATCACTCTCAAACAAATACCCTTAAACTTCTGCCAAGACTATTCTTCCCCTTGTCTTCACATTATGCTCACCCATCCATCTATAGTTCTTGTACATTGTTCCTCTTGCCCCTAAATTCCTCATCGCTCTCCTTGGTCTTTTCAACCCCTACCATCTTCAAGATATGGCACAAGACCCACCTCCTACACTAATACTTCCCTATCCAGTCCAGCCTGCTACTCCTGATTTTTATTGTGCTGAAATACGTATCAAAGTATCGATGAGCTTTCCTGTCTCATGCGCCATGTTCTTTTTGAATCTCTTGGTCATGGTTATTGTAGGATTTGACCTAGTTTAACATCAAGCTACCACTGATGTCCCCAGAGCCAACAGCCCTCCTACTGAAGTCCTGACTTTTCCAACTCCTTTGTATTTTCTCTCACCGCTATGCCCACCCATTCACAGAATGGACTAGGTTCACTCGGCCACCTATTTTACGTGCCTGGCAGACTGGGAAAGTATTTCTTACTTAACGTGCAGGCCAAGAGCCTTCTGAAGCCCTCACTTATAAGTCTTGATGGCTTGATTAGGATTTTCTGTTACTTATCAGTATTTTCTATCTAATAGCAGCATACTTGAAAAACAAGTATTAGTTCCACGTGATAATTCTACAAAGGCTTCAGTGAAAGAGCCAAGAGAATTTTTTTCCTTGAAGTCCTGAAAAACTAACAAACATTCATAAGATGAATTTGGCTGTGGCCAGCCCTATGATGACCTGTAATACACTCAATCCTGGCATTAATGTACCACATTCTAGAGTTCCCCAGGAAGGGTCAAAAACAATGACTAACAAACTCCCTGAACAAGTCAAATCTATTCCCTGTAAGAAGAGAATTTTTTTTATCATTGTACCTGTAACATCTTTGAGATTGACATTGCTTATCTTTATTGCATTTGATTCTCAAAATGGCCCTGTGCATTAGGTTAACCTGCATTGTACATAAGCAGAACCCAATGCTAGAGGAGGTTACAATATATATCTAATATCACAGAACTAATAAGTGGTTAAGTGGAATCTTGAATCCCACTCATCTAGCAATCTAAAGCCTTTTCCGTTGTGCACATTGCCCTCACCCGGACACTAATGGCTAGAGCTTTATCACTGAGTTATGTGCTGGCAAAATGGTGCCAGCATCTCAGGCACTAACTCCCAAGGGGGAACTCCGTTCATTTCTGATCACCATCAGTGTTCTTCTCTCTACAGCAACTCTGGCTACAGGGACTCTTCCTGGTCCGAGAATGAGTAGGAGGCTGATTCCCTCAGGAGTCAGGATCACAAATACTGGCAACTGAGCAGGAATTTCCTCTCTAACAGGAGAAGACAGGCGAGAGTCTCTCGGAAAGCTGACGATTATAAATAACTCAGCCTCAGCAAAGGGAAGAGATCATTTCCTTAGAGCTTGTGGTGCTCAATTATAAGGTATTGACACTAAGAAAAACCAGACTTTACTTTTAACACCAACTGTTGCAGCTTAGCGACAGCCCAAACTCCAGTCATTTCCAGGGTGTTCCAAATGATGGGAGAAGAACACCACTACCCAACTATAATTATGGTTTTTCTTCAAACCCCCAGGATTCAACAGGCTCTCTAGATGCAAGATGGCGTCAGTAATGTACCATAGTGGTTGTTTTGGTGCCCAGCCTCCCCATCAGAGCCAACAAACAGCATTTTACAGCAAGTAGCCATGGCTCTCGGACCAAGGGCTTTCTTATCAGGGGGAATATGCTCAGACTATAGAAGGGGCCAACTAGAAGTGCTAGAGAAGAAGCGGGAGCCTCCCTTGATCAATGATGGATTGGGTTGGTAGACACATAGCCCAGCTTCCTTGTCTCCAGGACAGAACAGTTCCCAGATGAGCTCTCGCTGTATCTCACATATCCTGTAATGTGTAAATCTCTAGGTGAGAGAGCAATGCTCCCTTTGGGTTAACAAGCATGGCAGATGTTTTCCAGAGCCCATTGGAGGGAGGCAAAGCCTCATTTCCAGGATCACTAAGCAAGAGCTCATATGCAGAGAAAGTTAGAAACAGGCACAGAGCCATTGTTGCTGTCTGACCCAGGAAACCACATAAGAACAGCAGGGATATATAGAAAAAAAGGAAGAAAATAACAGAACAGAGAAGACTCAGGCCAGAGGATTTCAGCCCTGGGACCTGAGTTCTTTATTCTCCTCTATTGATCTATTTGTCTCATACCAACACCATAATATTTTATTGCTATATCTTTGTCGCATTAGTATCTGGTGGGGCTAGTGTCTTCTTATAGTCTTCTCCTTTTTAATAATTAGCTTAGCAACCTGCACATGAATTTTAGAGCAAGTTTATCAAATTCCACGATAGCTCCAACTCAAATTTTGATTGGCTACTTTGAACTCATGGAGTAATTGGGAGAAAAATGACATTTATATCTATTTGTCTCATCAAAAAATATCAAGTGCCTCTTCATTCTTCAGCTTCGTTATTAACTTTTAAAATCTTCTGCATAAAATAAAATAAATTTTTCTGCAAAGTGGTCTTGTTTTTCAGTTAATTCCAATATACTTCTAGTCTTGATACTATTTGAAATAGAATAATATACTGTCTAGATGATTATTTTTGGCTTTTCTTATAGAAAGATATTTTCAACAACCCTGAACTCTCTTATTTTATGTTGATTTTTCTGGGTTGTTTTCAGTACAGTAAATAATACTATCATTACAAATCATAAAAGTTTATCTTTTTCCTTCCAATTTCCTTCCAATTCATCCATATTTCACTCAGGAAGACACATGTGAATACCATAAATAAAATATTAGCTATCTGAATGGAAGCCTAATGTTAATTAAAAACATATATTATGTATTAAAGCTAATACATTATGATCAAGTTGGGTTTATTTCAGGAATGCAAAAGTTGAACTCCAGCAAATCTTTTAATGTAACTCACCACTCTGGAAGGAAAGAGGAGAGAATTCTATGAGTACTTTGGTTTAGAACACTTGTTAGATAAAATTCACACAATCCTTAGCAGTGATTTAAAAGTCTCAGCAAAACAGGTTACAAGAAAACACCTTTCAATTAGTAAAGGATACATCCACAAAACATACTGTCAAAATTCTATGTTTTGGAGATATTTTAGATGTATTCGTTCAAGATCCAAAACACTACGAGGCAACTGTAATCACTTTCAACCCAGCATAACAGTGGATGTCCTAGCCAATTCTATAAGGAAGAGAAATGAATAGGGAGCCTGGCTGGCTCCATCAGAAGAGCATGCAGCTCTTGATTTCAGGGTTGTTAGCGTCCCATGTTGGGCATAGAGATTACCTTAAAAAAATACTGTAAAAGAAATGAGACGTATTATTGGAAACAGCCAAGTCATTATTCAGCTATAAAAAAGAATAAAATCAGAGTGCCTGAGTGGCTCAATCAGTTGAGTGTCCGATTCTCAATTTCGGCTCATGTCATGATCCCAGTCATGATATCAAGCCCCATATTGGGCTCCATGCTGAGCATGGAGCCTACTAAGGATTCTCATTCTCTCTCTCTCTCCCCCTCCCCCCATGCACACCTCTCTAAAATAAAATAAAATAAAAAATAAAATAAAATAAAATAAAATAAAATCTTGACATTTACAACAACAGGGATAGATGTAGAAGGCAGCGGGGTAAGTGAAATGCGTGAGGTAAAGAAAAATACCACATGATTTCACTGTGTGTAGAATCTGAAAAACAAAATGAATGAGGAAACAAACACACAAAAGAAGTAGATTCATAAATACAGAGAACAAATTGGTGGTTGCCAGAGGGTAGGGGCTGGGGGGATGGGCAAAAGAGGTAAAAGAGGTGAAGGCGGGAAACCGTCAAGTCATATTCCAAAATGGTCGTACCATTTTGCTCTCCCACCAAATATGTCTGACAGTTTCAGTTGCTTCATCTCCTCACCTACACTTAGTCTTTTAACTTCAGCCAATCTAGTGGATGTGAACTAGTACTTCACTGTTGGTTTAATGTGCATTTCCAATATGATTAATGATGTTGGGCATCTCTTTTCATGAGCTTCTATTTTTTTCGGAAATGTCTGTTGAAGTTGCTTGCATTTTTAAATTAGGCTGTTCATATTTTTAATTTTTGATTTGCAGGAGTTCTTTATATATGCTGGATATAAGTCCTTTGTCAGATATGAAGAACAAATATTTTCTCCACTGTGACTTGCTTTTTCATTTTCTTAACAATGTTTTTTGACAAGCACAGATTAAATTTTATTAAGTCCAATTTGCCATTTATTTTATGGTTAGTGTTTTTGTGTCCTATGTAAGAAAAATTTTGTATACCAAGGGCATAAAGATCTTCTCACAATGAACTTAAAGTACATGTGCTCCTATGCATCAGCACTTCTGTATCCTTTGGGTAAATCCCTAGCAGTGCCATTGCTGGGTCAGGCGGAGAAGGACAGATACCATATGTTTGCACTCATAGGTCTAACAGGAGAAACCTAACAGAGGATCATAGGGAAGGGACGGGAGAAAGAGAGTTGGGGAGAGAGAGGGACACAAATCATGAAAGACTTGAATACTGAAAACGAACTGAGGGCTGAAGGGGGAGGGGCAGGAGGGGAAGAGGGTGATGGTCATGGAGGGGGAGCACTTGTGGAGAGAAGCACTGGGTGTTATATGGAAACCAATTTGACAATAAACTATTATTTTAAAAAAAAGATCTTCTCGCATTTCTTCTTCCAGAAGCTTTACAGTTTCAGCTTTTATGGTTAAGTCTTTGATCAATCTCCAATTCTTTTTCTGTAAATTGTGTAAGATCTTTTCCAAACCCAATTTTTAATATTGAGTTGCATTGCTGCCATTTATTGAGAAGAGTATTCTTTCTTTATTGAAATATTTGGTGTTCATTCTTATTGCCATATAGTATTCTGCTTTCAAGTATTGATGGACATTTGGGTAGACATTGGACAATTTATGGCTATAATGAATAGTGCTGTTGTCTACTTTCTGGTAGATATCTTCTGGTGAACATATATATACATGTCTGTTGATATTCAAGCATTCAGGGCAGGTTCCCCCAGAATGTGCCACTTTGGCATGTGGATTATTTTGAGTTGAAGACACTTGAGTGCAGTCCTGCAGACTCAAGGGAAACTTTTGTCCCTCCCTTAACTACACAGAAGAATGTGGAGTGGGAGTCTTTCCCAGAATAAGAGCTATTAACAGAGATAAGTTTTCTCTGAGTGACCCATCTGTATGGCAGGGCAAACATCTAATTACCAAAATCTGCTCTTCTTATCACCCTTCCTTTCCTCGGAGGTCCCAGACCCCTACCCCCCTCTTCTCCTTAGTTCAAGATGATGTATGTACCTCATTTTGCCCATCTTTGGAATCTCCATGTCTATATGGATTCCCGCTACATATGCCTGCTAAATTTGATTTTCTTCTCTTCATCTGTCTCATGTCAATTTGCTTCCTAGTCTAGTTAGAAGGACCTTGAAGGAGATAGGAGTTCTTGCTTCCTGACAATATCCAATATAACACACATATCACATATGTCCCCTTTAGTAGATACTGAGCTTTTAAAAAGTATTTGCACCACAATTATTTATCTGTTCCATTTTAACAATACAGGTGGGCGTATGTTTACGCATATCACCTATGCTATTAAGTGTGTTCTACATACACTATATTGGAGCACTGGTAAGGCTCACAAGAAAAGTCTATAACATGGTAGATCTTCAGTAAAAGGATTAATGAATGATGGTAAATGTAATTTTTGTAAATGCACAAAACTCTTACCTTCTCATCTCTTTGTCAAATCTGAAAGTGTTTACTGTCTACCAAGTGCCTGTATAGAATGACATTAATTAATGTGCTATACTACATCCCGATGTATTCCCACCGATTTTGAAACCTCTCATCCCTTAATGTATGTGTGTATTCAACACCGTAAACTTAAAAGAATACAGTTAAGACACTGTTCCTGGCGTACCAGATTTCTCATGTTCCAGAGGAGAGGCGGCTTTTACTGTAAGAGAAAGCAAACAGAGAAACAACAAATATATATATGGGTGTGTGTGTGTATATGCATATATATCTGTGTGCTTGCATGTATATTTATATATGTGTGTATGCATATATATTTGTGCATAAATATGCATATATATTTTTATATGTGGGTATGTATGGATATATTTATATATGTATGTAGGTAAGTATATATATTATTTTATGTGTAGGTGTGTATACATATTTATAGATTTGTGTGTATGGATGCATATATATTTATACATGTGTGTATGCATACATATTTATATGATGTGTGTATGTATGTATCTATGTGTGTGTATATATGTATGGATATTATATGTGTGTGTATATATTTATATATTTGTGTGTGTATGCATATATATTTATGTGTGTATGCATTTATATTTACGTGTATCTATGTACATATATTATTTATGTGTGTATATATGTATATTATTTATGTATGTATATACACGTACATGTGTGTGTGTGTGTGTGACACGGAGTATCCATCTGTGATCCATCTGTGCCTTTATCTCTATCACCCAGGGCCACTCCAGAGTAGAGCACCCAAGCCTTATTTTGGATGACAAGAAGCATCCCAGATAAGATTCGCTTCATTTCCTGCATGACCACAGCAAGCACCACTGGTGCTTATTTGCCTTTTAAGGCGCCACAGAACCAAGATTTAAACTACTATCCTCACTGCAAACCTGGGTCTCGCCATCTGCAGTCACTGTTTCACAATTTGGAAATTGCATTCCGGCACAACAAGGCAACGCTGTGGTTTCGTCAGAGGGATAAACAGGGTAGCGTTTGACTTCCATTTCATTCCTAGCTCTCAGCCTGCTCTTCTCAGTTTGCACTCTCAGCATTTTCTCCCTCCTCGTGGCTTTCGTTAACATCTATACTGTATCTGTGTGAGGGTGAATCCTGAGTTCGTTTACCTAGCCCAGACTTTACCCGTCTGCTCCATGCCCAGCCGCTCAACTGCTTATCTCTAGTGTTCCACTCCGAAACTCAACACGTGAGTGGATATTACCATCTTTCCCTTCAAGTGCCTTCCGTTGTCAGTGCACCCCATTTATTAACTTGCTCTTGCCAGTATTACATAAGGCGTCCTTGACATTTCCAATCACCAGATCCTGTGAAGGGTGAATCCTCAGCATCCTTTAATTAATCTCATATCCTTAGTCACCACCACACTTCAAGGTATCATCATTTCTCATCCGTAATATTACAATAGTTGGGGCCCCTGGGTGGCTCAGTCAGTGAAGCGTCCGACTTCAGCTCAGATCATGATCTTGCCCTTCATGGGTTCGAGCCCCATGTTGGGCTCTGTGCTGACAGCCCAGAGCCTGGAGCCTGCTTCAGATTCTGTGTCTCTCTCTTTCTCTACCCCCTGCCCACTCACACTGTCTCTCTCTCCTTCAAAAATAAATAAACATTAAAAAATGTTTTAGAATATTACAATAGACCTCTGAGGGGTCTACCTGCTCTTACCAGATTCCTTCTCCACATTTCAGGTAGAGTGATGTCTTCTCTTTTTTTTAAGTTTATTTAGAGAGAGACAGAGAGGAGGAGTGAGGGAGGGACTGGGGAGGGGAAGGGAGAGAGAAATGAAAGTAGGCTCCGTGCAGTCAGCACAGAGCCCAATGTGGGCCTAGAATTCACAAACTGTGAGATCACGACCTGAGCTAAAACCGAGAGTCAGATGCTTCACAGACTGATCCACCCTGGGTAGAGCAGTCTCTCACACACACAATGGACGGAGGAGATCTCTCCTCTACCTTAAAATCTTTTCCCAGATCCCATTGTTCTTGGGAGGAAGGATAGCTCTGGATCAGAAACCCGGCTCTCCCACTTAATAGGCACCGGACTTTGAACAGGTTATTTAATCCCTCTAAGCTATTTCCTTATCTGTGAAGTGGGGAAAACAATAGCATCTAGATTGTTGTGGGGAATAAATAAGTTAATATATATCAAGTGCTCAGAACAGTGGCTGGCTCCAAAAAATAATGAATGAATGAATGAATGATAAAGAGAGAGCGAGAACTTAATGGAAAAAGGAGATCCCAGTGGGAACCATACTTAGTCTGCTTCACAACACCTCGTATCCTCTGCCTCCTACCATCCTATCTTCACCTTTCATTATTCTCCTCATTCACAGCTAAGCAGTCTTTTACTTAGTTCCAGAAAAATGTCAAGCTTTTCATTGCTCGAGGGCTTTCCACAAAGCGTTGGCCTCTCCCCAGACTTCTCTAAGTGCCAACCACCACTGCTCTAACTCCTCTCTGCGGTGTCTGTCTTTTCCTCAGTGAAACCTTCCCCATCCCCACCCCAAACCCCATCCAACTAAGCTGAGTTCCTCTATCATATCCTCTGGCTAATGGAATTCCTAAAGCTGCCCGGATCTGCAGAATTTTACTCATTACATAATAGAAAAGTTGTCTTCCTGCTAAAGACCTAAAAATAACCTGATATCTGTTATCCTCACAGATGAACATACTACAAATCATGGCAAATGGCAAGGTGGTGCGGATGACAACGAATACATTCCTCTGTCTCGACAATTTGCAGAGACAGAAATTTCCTCCTAAGTTTTAGACTCAGGAGCTCCACCTTCTACAGTATCTCAACAGAAGTTCAGTAGCATTGCTCCAAACCTATACAAGGGGGCAAGGTAGTATTTGCATTGCTGACTGGGATTGGAGGGAGGAGAAGGTCTTTCCACTTTCCACTTGAATTAGGGTTTTGAAAAAAAACCTAATCTATTGTGTTTTTTAAAATTTTTTTAATATTTATTTTATTTTTATAGAGAGAGAGACTGAGCATGAGCAGGGGAGGGGCAGAGAGAGAGGGAGACACAGAATCGGAAGCAGGCTCCAGGCTCTGAGCTGTCAGCACAGAGCCTGATGCGGGGCTCGAACTCACAAACCGTGAGATCATGACCTGAGCTGAAGTTGGACACTTAACCAACTGAGCCACCCAGTCACTCCACCTATTCTTGATTCTGCTGTACACTGGGATCTTAGAGTCTCTGCCTCTCCACGGAGCCTAGACCACCTCTGGCCCTCAAGGGGTATTCAACTCAATTCCGTCTGTCCACAAATGGTGTGCAACTAGATTTAGGTGGAAAACTGCACTAGTAGACCGTGTATCATTACTGACATCTCCTTCCGGGTAAATTAGTGGCTGAATGCGGGAAGTCATAAGACGTAGAGAGAGGAACACACATGTTAGGCTTGATTAATTATTATCAGTGGAAATTACTCCCTGCTTGTCCTAACCTCCAAAAGTTGGTTTTCATCATGTGTTCACATGTTTCATCTTTGAAAACAGCTCCTCATTCCTAAAGAACTATGGGGGTGCCTGGGTGGCTCAGTCTGTCTTGCTATCTCTCTCAAAAATAAACAAACATTTAAAAAAATTGTTTTTAAAGAAAAAGAGAGGATTCTCTTTTCCCCTCGAAGGTTATCACTGGATCTTTGAAGGAGGAAGCTAGTTAGCACAGTATGTAGAATAAATCCCAATGTCTCATGTGGGTTGACCATCAGACCACCAAAAGTGACCCGTGTCTGGGCAGTACTGACCTGCCAGATGTTGAACTCTTCACACCCATCTAAGCCTGCCTAGAATCGGGCAGGTGGAAAGCCAGGGGTATGCAGAAATGCTCTGCCTCAAACAGGACACTTTGGCCTTCTGAGACCAATTCAAGGACAGTGGCAAATACACCTGCTGGTCTCTGGGTCCTATCTGTTTGCCTGTTGTCGCCTAGAAGTGAGTCCTTTGATTCGCCTTCATTCATTCGCCTCCTCCTTCTCCTCCAGTGTGCACCACTGGCTCATGGGCCAGAGCAGGGGCTCCACATAGGGCGGGGCTGCTCCCCCCTCTCCAGTCCCCACCCCTAGAGTGTCTCTCCCAGAAAGCAGGTCCCTCCTCCTCACTCACACTTGGTGCCCAGGGGACTTTGCCCGGAAGAAAAGGAAGGCCCTAGGAGTCCGCAGCTCTGCCTGAGGTGGCTGAATTATTTGGAACAGAAGGAAGTGGTGAACACCATACCTATGGGTGTTGTCATCAAAGACAACAGAGATCTTGGTGATGGGAACAAAATGGCAGAGTGGTTGGCTGAATACAGAGAGCCAGGGGAAGAGACAGTGACGAAGAGCCCTCTTGGAGGTAACCTGGGCATCAGGAGAGCTGTGCACGCAGGCTAGGCTCCACCCACCGGTGAGCCACCACAGCAGGACTGGGCGGACTTGAGGAAGCCCAAGCCACACAGATCCACCAACACAGGACGGAAGGCTCACTGGTACACGGGCTCCAGCACCGCCTCTCACCAAGCACTGGCTGAACAGTAAGCTCTGTTTACCCAGAGGGTGACTCCTAGGGGCTTACAAATAATATCAATATCAGGGGCACCTGCATGGATCAGTCCGGTAAGCCTCTGACTTCATCTCAAGTCATGATCTCAGGTTTGTGAGTTCGAGCCCTGCATGGGGCTCTGTGCTGAAGGCTTGGAGCCTGGAGCCTTCTTTGGATTCTGTGTCTCCCTCTCTCTCTCCCTGCCCCTCCTCCCTTTTCTCTTTCTCAAAAATAAAAAAAACATTTTAAGAAGTTTCTTTAATTTAAAAATCATTCCCAGCTAGTCCGGAAGACGGGGTACGCATATGCCCAAGCTATGTCCTCTCGGAGCCGTGAGAGGGAAAGTCCAAGCTAGTAGCTCCAGGCTAACGGTGGGCAAAACTGGCACATGACAAAGACACAATTCCCTGATTTGTATAGCAGCAAACCACACACACCAGTAAAGGCTAAAAACCCATACGGCTGTGTAAGGGGCCTTAAATGTGACTTTGGCCAATAGTGGCTTAATGTTAAACCCCGTGTAGTCAAGCTAAGGATAAAAACAGGGAGGAAAATTTGAGCAAGGTCATCAAAACACTGTGCACTGTGGGGGAAAGAGACGTCAGCTGAGTAATAAATGAGCAAAACAAGCAAGAAAACACAACCACAAAACTGAGGGCACGGGAGATCGGCACCCAGGGCCACTTCCGTGTCATCTAAAATGTCTGTTTTAGAAAGATCATTGGTAGTTGGGGTGGAGGTGAAGGGATAGACTGGATGCAATGCAAGACCGGAGGCAAGGAGTCTGACTTCCATTTTTTTTTTAAAGTAGGCTTCACACTTAGTGCAGAGCCCAGGGCAAGACTTGAACTCACAACCCTGAGATCAAGACCCGAGCTGAGATCAAGAGTCAGATGCTTAACTGACTGAGCCCCCCGGCGACTGCCAACTTCTCATTTCTGATTAAGAAATGTTGACCTGATTAAAAACAATGATGGGAGGGTTGGGGTGGACACGGAAAACATTATAAAGAGCTAGAAGACATAGTACTGACCAAAGGGTTAGTGGGGATGGAAAATTCAATTCAGAGAGAAGGTACTGGCAATAAATCCCAAAAAGTTGACAAACGGACCCATTTGTCTGCCATGGCTGCTTTTGGAGGAATGGGAGAACCGATGACATTTGGGACATGTTCAGTCTGATATTCTTCTGAGAACTTCCAGTGAAAATGTGCAAATTGAAGATGTATACAAGAGTCAAAAAATCAGGGGCTATACATTGGGGAGTTATCAGCATACAGAGGTTGATAGAAGGTATGCAAGATCACAGAAGACAAACATTTAGGGGGAAAGATAAAAATCATATTTCTTTTTTTTTTAATGTTTAAATATTTATTTGAGACAGCGAGAGCATGAGCAGGGGACAGACAGAGAGAGAAGAGGACAGAGGATCCAGAGCAGGCTTCGTGCTGACAGCAGAGAGCCCGATGCGGGGCTCAAACTCATGAACCATAATATCATGACGGAGCCGAAGTTGGACACTAGACTGACTGAATCACACAGGCACCCCTAGAAAAATCACATTTCTATCTTAAGTGACTAAAGATAGAACACATGGGGGGGGGTGGGGAAGATAAAGGGTTTAGACAGGAGTGACAAGCTCCATCTTGTCCTAAGTTGAGTTTGGAAAGACTGGGACTTTGAGGAGGAAGGGGGACTGGTCTGGGGGCCAGGCACTGTGATCATATAAGGAGTGAGGAGGCAGATGGGATCCAGGGAACGGAATGGCAGCTTTTATTACCAAGCCTGCCACCCCCAAGCTCAAGTCTTGAAAAATCACAGAGCTTTCCAATCATCCCTTTCCTTGAATGACAAACGAAGGTGCTAAACAAGTGATCTTTAGATTTCTGTTCAGCTGTAAAATTCTGATCCTCAAATTCGGCCGGCCATTCATGAGCCCTGTGCCTCCAAATCATGACACACTCAACTCTTAGCCTTTGCCCGTTATGTTTCCCAAGCCTAAGTGAGCCTCTCTGGAATACCCACGCCTCCCCCATCTCAGATTATTTACAGTACTTTGGCTCCAAGTACAGAAATCCTCATTTAGGGGCAGCTGGGTGGCTCAGCCTGGTAAGCAGCTGACTTTGGCTCAGGTCATGATCTCCCGGTTCACAAGTTCGAGCCCCACATGAGGCGCTCTGCTGTGATCCCGGAGCCCGCTTGGGATCCTCTGGCCCCTCTCTCTCTGACCGTCCCCCACGTGCACGTGTGCACACTCTCAAAAATAAACAAACATCTAAAAACAAAAAAGACATCAAGGGTGTCATGCTAAGCGAAATAAGTCAGGCAGAGAAGGACAGATACCATATGTTTGCACTCATAGGTCTAGCAGGAGAAACCTACCAGGGGACCATGGGGAGAGGAAGGGGGAAAGAGAGCTGGGGAGAGTGAGGGACACAGATCATGAGAGACTATTGAATACTGAAAACTGACCATGGACTGAAGGGGGAGGGGGGAAGGAGTTGGGGAAGGGGGGGAAGGGGGTGATGGTCATGGTGGGGGGCACTTGAGGGGAGAAGCACTGGGTGTTACATGGAAACCAATTTGAAAATAAACTATTTAAAAATAAATAAATAAAAATAAAAACAAAAAAGATTCTCTCTCTGCCCCTCACTCCCCAACCGCATATGCGTGTATGTGCTTGTTCTATCTAAAAATTTTTTAAAAGCTGAAATCGAATATTAAATTTGTTCAGAGAATTTGAAAAATGAGTTTTATCCCTGGAAAAACCTGGAGACCCCTGAGGAACTTGAAAACTGGAAATAGTAGTAATGAGGGACTGTGGGCAAGCTGAGGGCAAAGTACAGGCTAACAGCAGCGCCCCCCCCCCCCACGTGATTCCCCCAAGGAATGATATGTGATATTCCTCGGACACTCCTGGCTACCCTACAACAAAGAAAGGGGGTTAAGTGGTTGCTATGGTGATGTGGGAACCTTAAATTCCCTTACAGCCTACAGCCCACTGACCAGTCCTTGAAACAGGCAGTGACCTCCCTCTAGGAGCCCAGCCGCCTCCATGATGACTCCTTGCTGGAGGCAAAAGAGAACCTTGACTTAACATTATCCCAACCTCCAGGATCCTGTCAACTTCCTTTATCTCAACTGCCCCAGGATATGGGCTGGCAATCAGACTCCAAGCTTATGGCTCCCTGATACAAGGTGCTCATGACTGAGGTTTTATTAAATGGTAATAAATGGCATTTTCCTAACAGCAGCTAGCCCCTCAAGGTCCTGGAAACCTTGCTTCCAAAATACCTTAGAGACTTACGCTATCCCTGCCCCCCTCCCAACCTGAGAGTACATAATCAGTTACCCGTCAGGAGCTCAGTGCTGTTCTTCCTTCCCACGGGTCCTGTCTCTGTGCTTTAATAAAATCACCGTTTTTACCAAAGAGGTCTTCACGAATTCTTTCTTGTCCGTTTGCTCCGGACCCCCCCACAACCATCACCCGAAATTTCATCATTTGTCTCTCTCAGAAATAAACAAATAAACCTTTAAAATAACAAAATAAAATAAAATAAAAGTCTCATTTTTTGATTGTAAGGAGTCACCAAATTAGACCTTTCACCAGCGTTCTGGAAAGGATAAAAACTAACAAATATTGGATTTTCCTCTCCTTTCCCTAATCTTCCTTCCGTAATACAAGTGCTGAGGAGCAACAAAATGGTCCCACAGCCCCACCCCCCAGAAAGAGGAGTAACAATAGCTTTTTCTGCCGGGACTGCTTGTGACGGCCAGGCACTGCTCTAAGGGACACACAGCGCCTTCACTTAACCTTCCTGAAAACCCAGTCAGCTAGGCACTATCTTTATCTCCAAGGACTGGTCCAAGGCTGGGCAGCTAGCGAGGAGCTGAGAACTGCCTTAGGCAGCCTCCTTTTACCCACAATACTACCCCTTATCAGAACAACCCCAAAGCCTTCCGCAAGCACCAGAGAAAAAAAGGATCTGATTAGGCAGTGACTACAAGAAAACTGTGGTTTTACAGACTTCAACGTTTTTACAATAGCAATATAATTTAAGAGATAGAAATGTAGCATAAATAGAATAGAATCTTAAATAAGCCTAGTTAGCAAGCGATATATTCCCTGAGCGCCTGTGGGATCCCCCATAAAATGGGGATAGCTACCAATCCTTGATTTTATACAGAGTAATGGTATATGAAAGTTCTCCATAGACCGTTAAGACCCCATCCAATGTCAGAAGCAATTATTTGTATATAGAGATATGACTTAACTGTAAAACACACATCGTGTAAGTTGAGTGATTCTGCGTACAAGTTAAAGGTGCTTTACGAGTCGGAAAAATGAAAGGCTTCCATATTTGTATTTAAAACCGGCATTGCGCCTACAATGATGAATGATAAAATCCAAGCTGATCATTTTAATTTTTTTAAAAAATAGGTTTCATGTGCAGCTTGGGGCCCAATGGGGGGCTTCAACTCACGACCCCGAGATCAAGACCTGAGGGAGCTGAGATCAAGAGACAGATGCTTGGGGCGCCTGGGGGCTCAGTCAGTTAAGCGTCCGGCTTCAGCTCAGGTCATGATCTCACAGTTCATGGGCTCAAGCCCCACATCGGGCTCTGTGCTGACAGCTCAGAGCCTGGAGCCTGCTTCACTTTCTCTCTCTCTCTCTCTCTCTCTCTCTCTCTCTCTCTCTCTCTCTCCTGCCCCTCCCCAACTCATTCTCTCTCTCTCTCTCTCTCTCAAATGAATATTAAAAAAAATTTTTTTAAGTTGTATGCTTAACTAACTGAGCCACCCAGACACCCCTGGTCATTCTAATTGTTAATTTTTTTGCTTAGAATTTTGTTCATACATTCATTCTATGTTAGCACCTTAAATTGCACTTTTCCCCATTTTTTGAAAAAGGATTTTTGCCTCAGGTGTAAAATGGAAAAGGCCCCCAAAAATGATGTAGCCAGGTTTGGGCTCAAGACGCTTCTCCACTAAAACTCAAAAACATTCTCAAAAGCACATTATATATATTGTAAATATATAAACGGATTACATTATACATATATAAACTGGTTACAACCCCCCACACCACCAACATACCACCCCACCCCACGTTCCTGCACGGGTCTCATGAGACACATCTGTGGTTAACATCATTGATTATCAATACGGGATCATTCATCGCATGTTTTACGTGAGTTATTCAAGATTAAAGAGCATATACACCACAAAGATTCTTCACAGCAGACCCTACCCCTTTTCCTGGCTCATTAGCTTCTCCC
Source organism: Suricata suricatta (assembly GCF_006229205.1). Lineage (NCBI taxonomy): Eukaryota > Metazoa > Chordata > Mammalia > Carnivora > Herpestidae > Suricata > Suricata suricatta. The sequence continues at coordinate 11,406,429 of NC_043705.1, forward strand.
ATCCTGACTCTGAATATTTTCACTAATATCGCACAAACCTCCCCTGACCCAAACTCCCACAAACCTTTCCCTCAAGCCAACCACTGTGTGCTAATGGTACGCATATTATTGCTTATTAGCTGGATTCCTCTTTCTGCCTCTGCTAACATGTCTTTGATGTAAACTGTCAGGTCTATTTGTGCATGCGTGTGTTTATAGCTGTTAAGTATTCTTGACAAGCAAATGAACTTTTATTTGACACCTTCAGTAGAATACTCAACACCTTAGATATGCACAAATAATGTTCTTTCCTAAAGTAAAATAAAATTTAAAATTATAATTGGTAAGACCAGCAAGGTATTTGAGAGATCCTTAAGCTCAGGTTTCCCAAAGTATTTTTTTTAATGTTTATTTATTTTTTAGACGGAGACAGAGCACAAGCAGGGGAGGAGCAGAGAGAAAGAGAGAGAGAGAGATTGAGAGACAGAGAGACAGAATCCGAAGCAGGTTCCAGGCTCTGAGCTGTCAGCACAGAGCCCAACGTGGGGCTCAAACCCCTGAACCGTGAGTTCAAGACCTGAGCCAAAGTTGACTACTTAAACTGACTGAGCCACCCAGGTGCCTACAAAGTATTTTTTTCTTTTTTTTTTTTTAAGTTTATTTATTTATTTTGAGAGAGAGCAAATAAAAGCTCATTGTGACTAATATATCTGTTGGAAAGTAGAATCTCCTGCCCTATCATATTTTGACCTAAAGCCTTGAAATCATAGATAATATACAGTATTTCCTTTTAATTTGGCACACTTTCTTTGGCTGTACTCTTTCATCATCAGACCCTGACTTCTTTGATCTAATTTAGGGGCCTGAGAACACATGGATGTGGTAGAGGTAGTTTTAGAGAGGTAAGTATGGTTGGAGGGTGTAGGGAAGGCAAAATTTTTTTCTACCCTCTTAAGGTCAGTGCCTGGGGCATGCTAATTAAACTAATAGAAGATGGGCCAACAGAAGAAAAGGCATACAAATTTTACTTGATGTTAATATCTTAATGTTTATATGTAATGGAGCCATCATAGATAAGACATGAAGATCCCAAAAGGATATTTGGATGCATTGGGCCTATATACACATTTTAACAAAGGGTGATAAGTTTGTGAAGTGACAAGATAAAGGGAAAGGGGTTTGGGCTGCTAGGGGTGGAAAATTGTGAGAAAGTAATTATAGGAGGGGAAACTAATGAAAGATAAAGGTAATTTTACTAAAGTGTGTTTGTGCAGACCCATCTCAGTACTGACTTTCTGTGATGATAAGGGGGGAGCCCTGCCTGGGGGGCAGATGTGGGCTCTGGCCTCGGTTCTTCTTCCAGCCATGTAACAAGGGAAATCACTTTGCTTGGGAGCATGTGTGAGTGTGTGGGGTCAGAATAGATGACCATCCTCCAAAATCTCTTCCATGGACTCCTTCAAAGCATGATTCCTTGGACAACTCAGCAAGAAACATCCCCTTTCTTAGATGCACTTTCACACCAAGAATTGTTGCACTGAAGAAATCCGCCAAATATAGTTTTATCCAGCATTGCCAAAAATTATTTGACCACAGAAAACCCTTCCCTTTTACTTTTATTTTTCTTTTTCAAAGAGAAGTATTTAAGTACTCCCGGAAATATAGTTCCATAAGAAATACACTGGAGGTGCTTGGGTTGCTCATTCAGTTGAGCGTCAGACTCTGGATTTCAGCTCAGGTCATGACCTCACATTCATGAGTTCGAGCCCCACCTCAGCCTCTGTGCTGACAGTGCGCAACCTACTTGAGATTCTCTCTCCGTCCCTCTCTAATTCTCACTATGTGATCTGCACACCATGAACTCTCTTAGGAAATTCAGTTTAGCTTAATCTCTTCATAGGGTCCACATTGGTCTTAATTACGCAGAAATCATGCTCCCCTTCTATGGTTTTATCAGAATGTGTTCCGGAAGTTCCAACCCAGAATCCTTTTAAACAGCCTGGAAATTTTGACCGGTACACTTATTTCCCTCACAAGTTCTTCCCTCAAGAGTTTGTTGATCGATCAATAAGCAGAGCTGTAGGTACCTGGTGGGGTCAGGTCACTTCTAATCTTGACATAATAGCCACTTTGATTTTTCTGAAATAAAAACATTCCATTTACCTTTCATACTTCTTAGGTAGGTTGCCCTTCCATGGATCAAAATACAAAAGGCCCAGGAAAGTGATCTCGATTTTTCAAACCTGTTGGGAGGGGAAGCCCTTCACATGCGGCATACCTGCACACCTGCTTTGACCTGGATTTGTTCTTCAGTCTCAGGAACCGAGTTCCACTCAGTTTTCAGGCTTTCACTAAGGATAACTATCCCAGAGCAAACCCCAGCTCTCTCCTTCCCCTTCAGCTCCTAATAACTTCACCGATACAGGTCGACCAACAGTTAGTTATTCATTACATGTAATACAATTACTCTCCAAGCATCCTTCAGGTTTGACTTCTACATTAGCATGAACCACCGCAAGGACAATAATCACCGTCAGATTTTTACTCATGACACTTTGCAGCAAAAGATCATGCCCTGGTTTGTCAAGGGCAGAGACAATGTAAGGCTAATAAGGAGGGATTCCTTCGCATTATTAATGATCTTTTGACCTAGTTTCTGCAGGACAAGGTGTGAGAACATCAAGGCTGCCCGTTCCTAATGGATTTTCCAGTTCAGTTCAGTTTAACAAGCATTTTTGTTAGCATCTTAAATATACAAAGATTAGAAAGGCATGGCCTCTGCCCCCAAGGACATGGAGTTAAGTGGGAGCAAGAGAAATAGGAAAAGGCAGTTTGAAGGCAGTATGACAAGTGCTAACCAGAGGCAAATGTACTGTGATGCTAATGAAACCTGAGATCCCACATCCAGGGTCCCTTCCGAGAAAGAAGCTCCCTAATGTAGAGGCCAATGACAGCCCGCCCCAAGACCGGCCTCCTTGGCATAAACATTATTTCGAGTTAAAAGCAATCAAAACCCAGCAGATTCAGGAAAAGCTACATACATCCCTCTTAAGTGCCTGGCTGTACTAGGAAGAGAGCTAGTAACAGAGTCTTTACCTTCACCGAAGAAACTTATGTACATGAGAGGGTACATTTGTTTTCCAAACATCTCCTCTCACCTTCCTGCCGATGGTCTTATGTCCTTGGACCCCTGCGCTTATCTATGAAGCCCTCCATACACATAAGCATTAAGATATTAACATTAAATAAAACCTGTACGCCTCTTCTTGTTAACCCACATGAGCATCGCGTTGCGAGGGTCTGGAATTTCCATGTCAGTGTGGATCCCTCACACGTATGTATATACACTATTAAATTGGATTTGCTCCCATGTTAATTGCACGTCAATTTGATTCATACTCCAGCCAGAAGGACCTTGAAAGGCAGAGGAAATCCTTCCTCCCCGACACTGGCAATATGGTCGTGTGATCAGAAGCTTTTGCAGATTACAAAATTAAGATACTTGTGATTCACCTTCTTAAGAATGACAGCCCAGCTGCACAGGCGCCGGATAGGCCAATGCTATCAGAGATCTGCTCTGACGCTACCCTTCTATTTAGAGGGTACAATGGGTTTTGACCGGTAAGGACAGGAAATCTACCCTCAAACTTCATCCGAAGTCATCACAATAGAGAGAACTTGTAACACAAATGGTAAGTCTGCTCCATGAGGATGCTGCCTGTCAGCAGAGACCTCAACCATAAAATAAATTTTAAAAAATTTTAAAAATAAAAAATTTTTTTAAATCCATTTTTTTTTCACTGTGAAATTAGGACAGAATTTAATGAAATAACCAAAGCTCAATCAATCATCATCAAAGCTATTGTAAGAACCGGTTTGGCCATCTACTAAAGGCCCTAAACATCACTAGCTCAGCAGCTTTTGTACAGAGAAATAGGTAAAATGCTAGTTTTTGAAGTGGAAAAATTTCACACAAAGATAAAGCAAAGCAATTTATAGCACTAACTTGGATGTTATGGAATTTAGAATCGATAAACCTTGGGAACTCCCCAAATCTATCTATAGAGAAAGCCTATTGATAGCTAGCTAGATACGAGAGAGAATGGAGATACATTTATACATATACTTGCGCACATATGTGTGAGCTTAATTATGTCAACCCAAATTCCAGGCATACGGATGACGCTGTAGGAATGAAAAATTTCAGGGGGCTGCTGCGGGCAGACACTGTGTAGGAACGAAAAATTTCAGGCCCTAGAGTGACCATGGAACTAAAGTCGTTTTTCAAGTAGAAGTTGTTTGAATCCCAGGATGTGGTTTAAGATAAGCTGAAATGCTTCCCTCCCTAAAGTGTGCAAACATCGTAAAACTTGTAGTGGACTCTGCTAATTCTGTTGTTTTGCTTATCTGACATTGCTAAATGTATGTCGTAAAATTTGTAATGGACTCTGCTGACTCTGCTGTTTTGCTTATCTGACATTGCTA
>NC_043705.1:11410992-11437393 GCF_006229205.1 Suricata suricatta
GCTTATCTGACATTGCTAAATGTATGTCGTAAAATTTGTAATGGACTCTGCTGACTCTGCTGTTTTGCTTATCTGACATTGCTAGATGTATGTTGTAAAATTTATAATGGAAAGATACCTGTGAAGGAAAAAAAAAAAAGGAAAACCCTATAAGAATCCCGTTTTAATCTTCTTCGGGGCTCTTCTCCTCTACCCCTGAGTGGGATAAGAGTTGAGCCCCAATGCATTGGTCCTTGAATAAAGCCTCATGTGTTTTGCATCGAGTGACGACTCTCTCAATTGCTTGGGGTGAGCACCAGTACCCAGCTGACAGCGGTAGGGTCTCCTTTTGGGGTCCTTACAGCGCCACCTAAAACAACAAGCTGCCTTCCCACAGAACTGAAGGCAGCGAGCTGCAGACCCAAAACTCCATACCCTCTTTATCAACATACTTAAAATTCTTACTCTGACTTACAGAGGATCAAGAACGGAATTAGATATATCTAAGTCACTATCTGTTAGTCAAATGAAAAAGAAAACACCGTAGCCGTGGCGACTATAGGTCAATTATTAACATCTCCAGTTTCCAGTTAAGTTCATGGTTCAGAGTTCCTGGAGGAGACGGTAAGGCTGCCACCAATGCTCACAGGAAACTGGCCATTCTGAGGGTGTCTCCTTCAGAAAGCAAACAAGCATGGACTGTTTTCTGTGGTCTTTGTTGCTTCCAAAAGTGGGCCAAATGGTGGGACGCCTGACTGGCTCAACCAGTGGAGACTGCGACTCCTGATTACAGGGTTGTGAGTTTGAGCCCCATGTTGAGTGTAAAGATTACTACAAAGTAAACTGTCTGGGTGTTTCAGCCGGTTAAACATCTGACTTTGACTCAGGTCATGATCTCATGGTTTGAGGGTTCGAGCCTCCCTATCGGGCTCTGTGCTGACAGCTCAGAGCCAAGAGCCTGCTTTGGATTCTGTCTCCCTCTCTCTCTCTCTCTGCCCCTCCCTCACTTGTGTTCTCTCTTTCTCTCAAAAAATAAATATATAACCATTTTTTAAATAAATAAATGATCTTTTGGGGCACCTGGGTGGCTCAGTCAAAGGTCTGACTCTTTTTTTTTGTAATATGTTTATTTACAGTTGAGAGAAAGAAAGAGAAAGAGGCAGAGGCGTGAGCCGAGGAGGGGCACAGAGAGGGAGACACAGAATCTGAAGTAGGCTCCAGGCTCTGAGCTGTCCGCACAGAGCTGGAAGTGGGACTTTGACCTGAGCCAAAGTCAGAGGCTTAACTGAAGAGCCAGCCAGGTGCCCCAGGTTCTGACTCTTGAGCTCCGCTCAGGTCATGATCTCATGGTTGTGGGATTGAGCCCGCCTCTGGCTTTGCCCTGGACAAGGAGTCTGCTTGGGAGCCTCTCTCTCTCTCTCTCTCTTTCTCTCTCTCTCTCTCTCTCTCTCTCCCTCTGCCCCTCCCCCACTTGTGCGCATGTGTGCACCTGCGCATGCTCTCTCAAAACATAAAATAAAAAATAAAAAATAATTTTCCAAAACGATATAAATAAGTAAATGTCAGACCAATAGCTGTTATCTCCATTACTGTTCCCCACGATTCTACCTCCTTTCCTCCTGCCTGTTCCTATTTTCTTTTGCCAAAGCTAGCTTATATGGCTGTTAGACTTTTTTTTTTCATTCATCCAGAAAAATGTTTAACAAGAATCTTAAACTGGTTTGCAAAGTTTTTGCCATCTTGTTTTCCTCATCCAAAAAAAGAAATGTTTTGTAATCCCTTTCTTGCTAGGTGCCTGAGAGAGAGAGACAGATTTCATTAAGACCCCTTCTTTGGACTGACTCCCCCTGTGTCCCCTCTCAGCCTCCCCTGGGGTCCTGTCTGTGTTAAAACACTGTGTCCTGTGCCTGTCCAGACTCCACCCCGCAGGCTGCAAGCTCCTTTAGAGCAATGTCATGGATGAGTGTCCTTCTCAGGCTCTTCCCAGACAGAGAGGTTTTCACAAGAGAGGCATGCTCAGAGATCACCTAGGAGGGAGCGGGGGCTAATTTCTCAGCTTCATTCAGGTAAAGAGCATTCAAAAGGACTCTTCCCTTCCTTTTCGCAGCAGTAGATCCGTTGTAACGTTCTAGTTTCAAAAACTCACCTCCTTAGAAAATCCATTCTAGGGGTGCCTGGGTGGCTCAGTCGGTTAACCCTCTGACTCTTGCTTTTGGCTCAGGTCATGATCCTAGGGTCTATGGGACTGAGCCCCACACCGGGCTCCGTGCAAAGCTTAGGGCCTGCTTAAGATTCTCTCCCTCTCTCCCTCTCTGCCACTCCTACTCTCTCTCTTTCTCTCTAGAAAAAAATTGAAAAAAAAAAAAAAGAAAAGAAAAAAGAAAATCAATTCTAGGCTCTGTTCCTAACCGGCCCTGCGATTTTAGGCAATTCAACCTCACTGAAAATCAAATTCCACCTATGTAAAATGGGGATCATATTTCTACCTCACAGAGATACTGTAAAAATTTAAATGGAAGATAATGTATGCAAAACACAGTATCCTTTACCTAATAAATATTCAAACAATGTTGCTCTAATTGTTATGACATAAAATGCAAAGTATGAATCCTGATAGAAACTCAGGATTCTCACGGATATGATTAACTCTATGTATTACTAGGGACGTAGGGACCTCTGCTCGACTAACAATGTATGAGGCAGTCCTATTCCAAGGTTTAGCTCTTTCTAGTGTGGACCTTCAGAAGGGCTCCAGAGGTTGAATTTCACTGAAAACTATTTGATTTAAAGAGTGTTTTCAGGAGCTTGAACAGTCTATGGGGAGAAAAATATTACACTCAATTTATACCAGTTTTTTTTCTCCATCCCCAAGACGACTCAATAGAGGATTCTACAGTGAACTCAAGTGAGTATCAACAGAGGAATAACATGGATTAAGAGTATCATTGGAGCACCTGCGCGGCTCAGTCAGTTAAGTGTTTCACTCGTACTTTCAGCTCAGATCATGAGGTTCGCACCCCACAGCAGGCTCTGAGCCTGCTGGGGATTCTCTCCCTCCTTCTCTGCCCCTTCTCCACTCACACTGTCTCTGTGTCTCTCAAACTAAATAAATGTTGGGAGCTATCTGAACTTACCGATAGAGTGAAAATTCCTGGTGAGGGTACAGCAAGTTTGCATGGTCTCTTGGCCCCCAGACAGCTCCCAAAATCTACCCTCTTGAAAGTTTCATTTCTGCTTGAGCACCAAACCTCAGAGTGCTTTGCTGATTAGTGTCAGGAGCAGCCCCCCGCCCTGTCCCTGAGGCATGATTGCACCTGGTCAGGGAAAACATGAGTAAACTAGATACATCTTAATGCAACATATAATTTTCCCCTAAGCAATTAACTGAAAACTTCTGGGCCTGAACGCCTTTGCAAAAGTCACTACTGCTATAAAACGTATCAATCGTCTTTGGGACTGTGAGAGCAGGCATTATGTCTCCTGAGAATCCTGTTTTTCTGGGAATTTTCTCTTAGAGTTATAAACAGCCTAGTGAACCTTACTCATAAAAAACTGACCTTTGCTAAACAATGCTGTTTGCCTCTTGGTTAAAGGTCACTTCCTTAAGGCTAGACCTGAGGTTTTGTAAAAAAAAAAAATATCTATGATAACATGAGTGCCTGTGGCTAAGTTTTTTATGACAATCATAAGTACTAGAATTGTAACTTCTTCAGAACCCATGTCCTGGAAAATTGTAAAAATTATCAATGAGAAATCATTTACTGCTCTTTCTGGTCCTTGTACATTTTGTAAATAAAGCTGGAGAACCAGACAGGGCAGAGATGCCTGCCAAAAGGGCAGAGACGTCTGCCAGAGATGCCTGGTGACCAGAAAGAAACTCGAGTCTCTCTCACTCTCTCTTGCTGACACCGTCCATCCTTCAGGGGAACCCTGGACCTGCTGGAGCTGGACTCCGGCAAATAAATATAGTTTTAAAAAAATTGTTTTTTAAGTGTGTCTTTAGACCATTAACTGAGAGCATCAGCCTTTGAGAGAAGTGGCACTATTTGAAGCATGAGGCATGCCCTTAGCAGTGAGACCAAGTTCTAGATCTTTCATTCCTTAGTTCTGTGGCCCAACACAACTTACCTGCACCACTGAATTAAAAGTTTCCACATCTTCTAATAAATAGGGATACTGATTGCACGCTCACACACACACACACACACACAAACACCATGCGGTCATCACGATTCCATTACATACTGTCTGTAAAACACAGGTGTGCCATAAAAACCAGGATTCCCTCTGGTGAGACAACAGAGCATAGAGACTTGCTATTAAACAGATGTGATGTCAAGAATAGACTCGTGTTTCTGAGATTTCATCAAATTCTACAAAGGCACAAATTATGAACAAACACAACCAAAAAACGTTGAAATGAGATACAGAGCAGTGACGATTTTCCCAACCCATTTCCCCAGGATTATATAAATGGTAAAGGAAAAAATGAGCCTGTCTTAATCCTTCCATTCTCACTCTGTCTAAATTTGGAAATGACATTAATTCCCTTTACATTGACTGCCTCACTAATGAGTTTACCAAATGATGCACTGTGTTGACAGTAAATACTTCATCTGGGCCACTCACTAGGTTTATTAACTGAATTTTTCATGTGTTTATTTACTGATTTCATTTATTAATTGCCTATTACATATGTGAAAAAGGAGACTCAGACATGAATGAACCAGACCGCGAGTCCCATGAGGGCAAAAACAAATCTGCTATAGTTCACAGAATAGGGACGACTACCGAGTCACACATGAGGCAAAGAAAAAAATCTTTTGTAACTGGTTGATTTGAATAAATTCCATATTACATTCTGTGCCCCTTCCAGTATTGCACACTATACACACACACAGACTGAAATACGCTAGAAATAACCTTCTATGCAGTGAGGTGCTCTCAGCTCTAGATTCTTGATTCTTTTGCAAGATGGTCTGACTTTCAGAAAAAGATTATAAATCATTTTTATACAGCTGGCGTGCATGCGTGTGTGTGTGCACATGGGAAGGTGTGTTGCAATTTTGGGTTACAGAACACAAAAAATACCCTTGACCTTAGACAGTCTTAGCATGTGATTAATGAACTTGTTAGTGAATGCATTAGAAGAATAAGTATCAATTCACCTTTTTCTCCACGTTCCCACTTTCTGATCCCAATAAGAGGCAAACAGCTCTAATATCTCTGGGTACCTCTCCCATCTCCATCCTAGGCTCACAGATTGGCTTCTGAAATTGAAAAAAAAATAAAGTTATCTGTTTTCTTTTTCAGAAAGTTGAAATTAGGAGGAAAGAAAATGCAAGGTGAAACCAAGCCACAGATCTGTTTTAGTATGCATGGACCAGATGACAAAAGTATAGAAAGAACAAATAAAATAAGAAATACAATGGTTGCAATGGATTTTCTTGCATTTTGTTAGTTCCAGGAATTATAAGTTGGCAGAAAGAGGGAAAATCTTCTATGTGATGGTGGGAGTTACCTGGGGGAATAGCAAGGACCTTGGAGAAAGGGCCAGAAGGCCTTGTGAGGCCACATTCCTGTATGGAACTCCTAGGAGTCTCAAAATTGCAACATTGAACTTGGCCCCTACTTTCTTTTTCTTTTTTTTAAATGTTTCCTGTTTTTTATTTATTTTTGAGAGACAGCACAAGGAGGGGAGGATCAGAGAGAGAGGGAGACACAGAATCTGAAACAGGTTCCAGGCTCTGAGCTAGCTGTCAGCACAGAGCCCGACACGGGGCTCAAACCCACAAACTTTTAGATTATGACCTGAGCCAAAGGCAAACGCTTAACCGACTGAGCCACCCAGGCAACCCGGTCCCTTTCATATGGAGGTAGAACGGTACAACATGCTTTTCTTCTTTTCACAGGTGGCTTAATTTATAAATTCTAACTTCTTATAATGTGGTATGAGGCCTCCATTTTCAACTACTGCCTCGGGCCCTGCAATTGTCAGGAGGTGTGTGGGCAGAGCAAAGCAAATCTGCAATGTTGATTTTATTTATACTGACAGTAACACAGTTGATCATACCCGGTTCTTTTTTTTTTAATTTTTTTTTAATGTTTTACTTATGTTTGATACAGAGAGAGACAGAGCATAAGAGGGGGAGGGGCAGAGAGAGAAGGAGACACAGAACCAGAAGCAGGCTCCAGGCTCTGAGCTAGCTGTCAGCACAGAGCCCGACGCGGGGCTCGAACCCACGAACATGAGATCTGACCTGAGCCGAAGCTGGAGGCTTAACCGACTGAGCCACCCAGGTGCCCCCAGACCGGTTCTTGAACACACACTGATTATTTTCACATGTTAAATTTTTTTTAATGTTTATTTTATTTATTTTGAGAGAGAGAGAAAGATAGAGCACAATAAGGGGAGGGGCAGAGGGAGAGGGAGAGAGACAGAACCCCAAGCAGGCCCTGTGCCGTCAGTGTAGAGCCTGACACAGGGCTCGAACTCACATGACCTGAGCCGAAATCAAGACTCAGATACATAACAGACTGAGCCACTCAGGCGTCCCCTACATGTTTAAATAGAATGGATCCCACCCACCTTTCTTTAGTCCGTCTTTGAGTCTATTCAGGTTTCTAGTGCATTCCGTATAAGAATAATCTTTTCTTCCGTGTGTCTGTGTCTGTGTCTGTGTGGGTGTATTGATTGGCCAGCAGGGGGTGGTTAGGGCAGGATGGTCCCACAGTGCTCCTAATTTTTTGACCAAGTCTGGCACCTTGGTAGCATTTTTTGTTTTTTTTTTTTTTGGTGATACCCATAACACTAGTTGGTTTTTCCCAAATGCATACAAAGAATATTACATTTCTATGTTTCATATTTTGCAAAGAACAAGACACTTATTCTATTATATTTACTAATATATCTTCCTGCCATCTCTGTATTCATGGTCCTGTTTTTAGGGCACACTTTACCTATCTTGATGGCTGGTTACTTATTTCTAACATACTATTTCAACTTCAACATCCTAATATATTTGGTGGTCAGTTTTATTCCTCATCCGTAATGCTCCCGACCCTGTATTTAACTATGGCCACTCCTCCGCCAGTGTCTCCAGACCTGAAGGAAGCCACTTTGGGCTTCCAAAACCACTTCGACATGCACTAGGCTACAACCATGTTAACCATGACTCACTCTCTTTCTCTCTCTCTCAAAATAAATATATAAACTTAAAAAGAAGAAGAAGAAGAGGCACTTGGGTAGCCCAGTCGGTTAAGCGTCCGACTCTTGGTTTCAGCTCAGGTCATGATCTCACAGTCATGAGGTTCAAGCCCCACGTCAGGCTCCACTACTGAGAGTGGCACCTCCTTTCTCTCCCTGCCCCTCCCCTGTGCACACATGAGTGCACGTGGTCTTCCTCAAAACAACAAAAACAAAACCACCAAGATCACTATTGTTGGCAAAGATGTGGAAAAAAAGGAACCCTTGTGCAGTAGTGATGTGAACGTGAATTGGTAGAACCACTGTGGAAAATAGTGCGGAGGTCCCTTGAAAAATTCTAAATTGAAATACCATATAATCCAGTAAATCTACTACTGGGTATTTACCCAAAAGAAACAAAAATACCAATTCAAAAGGATTTATGCATCCCTATGTTTATTGCAGCCTTATTTACAGGAGCCAAGATGTGCAAGCAACTCAGGTGTCCATCTGTAGATGAATGGATAAACACGGTGTGTACACACACACACACACACACACACACACACACACTGGAATATTACTCAGCCATTAAAAAGAATAAAATCTTACCATTTGCAACAACGTGAACGGGTGTAGATGATATAATGCTAAGCAAGATGAGTCAGAGGAAGACAAACACCATATGACTGCACTCATATGATGGATTTAAGAAACAAAACAAATGAAGAAAGAAAGAAAGAGACAGAGAAAGTCAGATTCTTAACTCTAAAGAGCATTCTTAACTGATGGTTACTAGAGGGGAGGTGGCTGGGGGAGTGGATGAAGGGGATTAAAGAACACAATTGTGATGAGCACTGAGTAATGTATAGATTACCGAATCATTATATTATATACCTGAAACTAATATAAAACTGCACATTAATTATACTTGAATTTAAAAACTTTGGTCAGAAGATTGAAATGAAATGAAATGAAATGAAATGAGAAGAAAAAGACAAGAGAAGACAAGAAAAGAACAAAACAGAAGAGAAAAGAAAAATGGTCTCATGAATGACAATAGTGATAAGGTACGAACAGTGGTAACCAACAGGTAAATCAAACAAATCCTGTAGACAGGTCCCCACGCTATGATCCGGAGACAGAAACTCCATGACATAACAAAGATAGAAGGGAACACCCCCCCCCCACAAATGAAAACAACCACAGCAAAACAAGAAGGACATAACACACTCACAGAGAAAAATCACCAAAGACAATGAGGTGCTGTTTGTTTTTAGAAGAGGAAGGTAGGATCAAGAATCAAAGCAGAAAGACCAATATATTTTTTTAATGTTCAGAACCCAAGAGAACCCAAGGAATTTGTATTTGTTTGCTGCTTTTGCTGTTAGATTCTGTACAAACACCAAAAAGGCTCTGCTCTGAGATAATCTGGGGAGATCAGCGTTTCCTGCTTGCAGCCTGCACCTTGGCCGGCCCTGCTGGAGGCCCGCTCCGGCTGGTCCAGGGCTCCCTGAAGGGGTAGTGGCGTCAGTGAAAACTCCACGCAGTTTCTTTCTCTCTTGGTCACCAGCCTGGCATCATCTCTATCTCTCTGGTATCTCTCTGGAATCTCTCTGGTGGTTTCCTGGTATTTCTCTCTTGCCAGGTTTTGGGCCTTTATTTATAGACTTAAGTGTTAACCTGACATCAAAAAGTGGAATTTTTACAAATAATTCTCAGTGACAAAGATGCTTTGAAAACGGTGCAGAAACAGGTTTTACAGAGTCATTTCTTCAGAACTATTCTAATTATAATGAGGTAACTTACACATCATAGGATAACAGGATATTCTCAGTGAAAAGCAGATAACATACACATTTGTTTGAACCGGTAGAAAAATCTTACAACTAAGAAGATAGCAGGACGTTTTCAGTGAGAAGCAGATAGCAAACACATTTTATAACAATAACGCTAAGATTCAGGCATAAACAAGGCTAGGAGGCATTCCATTTGGCTCAGAAGAAGAAGAATGTGTTTGCAATGGTTAGTAAGCAAACCTTTTGTCAACCTTGTTCTTTGATATTGAAGGTGTAAGTGCCATAGGCACCCTAGAAGAGCCAGCCAGCCTTTGCACAAGAGTTTAAGTTGTAACTACTCTTACCCATCCTCACAATGGGCACCAAATTAGCATATGTATGCGCAGTAACTTATGCCTGGCTCTTGTTTGATTTTTATTCCTAAGTTAGGCTCTTTATCTCCGGGCCAGAGTAAATATTATTCTTGTGTTCTTTAACCCCCTTTATTATCCATGTCTTAAGTTTGTGAAGCTCAATAGAAGAGCCTTTTGACAAACATCTGCAGTGCTTTGTCTAACTTCCTCTTCACAGAGGTGGGCATATGCTTCTTCCCATGAGGTATCTGTGTGGGAAATATCGGTCTGACTTGGAACAGTGTGAGGCCTAATCAATAACAACAGGCTTAATTTCACATGAGCAGTAGTAGCAGAAGGAGATGCCAGTTTCCGCATCTCATGGCAGGAGCCATGCAACGTCTGCCATTTCCTTACTGTGACCATGTCATCCAGCAAGGTTGGTGCTCCCGGGACGGACCTTCATCCACAGGCACTCCTAGGGCTCAGGAACATGTGATGAGGCTCGAGGACATGGTGTGTGTCCTTTGCCAAAGTCATGGCCACATATGTGGTTTGAGAAATGCAGGGACTGTGACTTCTCAGATGGACACTGACTGTCCAGACACAGAATCTGGCAGCCTCACTGTCCCCGGCTGTGGCCAGATACCGTTTCCTCATGGCAGCCTGGGAAGCAGTTGCCAGGTGCCTGTCTGCTGACCCAAATGCCAGGAAATAGGAGGAAAGTGGAGAACAAAAAGGCAGGAGAAACTTCTAAAGGAATCAGTGCTATTCTCTCCACAGTTCCCAGGAAAGCTCTGAACAGCCTGTCCAGGGTGTTATGCTCATAAATGTCATGTGGACAATGCCCGGGGTCACAGGTACAGGCGATGCTCTCACCGAGCCCTAACTTAAGAAGGGACTACCAGGAATCAGGGGCGTATGGTCTTGTGTCAAGATCAGCCACTGGCTGCTGGAAAGATCCAGAAAATAACTTGGTTTTAGGGCTCGGATCCCTGTGTTTCATCTAGAGATGGGAGTGGGGGAGGGAGGTACTGAAACCACAATTATTAGTGTCTTTGAACAGATGTGGTGGATACCCTGAGCGAAGCGGAAAGAGCTCTGTTTGATTTATTTGTTCTAGAGGAATGTATATGTCTGTTAGAAAGTTTGCCTGTAGTTAGACCATTAAGGTGGAAAGGTGAGTGTCTCAGCCACCAACGGCTTTGGCCCTCCTCAGAGATAAGAAACGAGGTCTTGAGCCTAAGTAAACCAAAGTGGTAGAAACAAGATTTTCAAAGACCTGTACCCTCGGTGAAAATATGGGCTTGATATCATGTACTCACGATCACAGAGTGACAAGAGAGTCTACCTCAACCTGGAACTGGGTGGAATAAGCCCCTAAGAAGTTGTAACCATGAGCCTGTGTCTTGGACAGACTCACAGTTACTCTGACACTGTCCGTTGGCCCAAAAAGCTTTGAGCTTAGAAATTAATAATAGTGATTTTTAATTTTTAAAAATTCATGTTTATTTATTTTCCAGAGAGACAGAGAGAGAGACAGATTGTGAGTGGGAGAGGGACAGAGAGAGAGGGAGACACAGAATCCGAAGCAGGCTCCAGGCTGTGAGCTGTCAGCACAGAGCCCGACGCAGGTATTGAACTTAAAAGCCAGGAGATCATGACCTGAACTGAAGCCAAATGCTTAACTGTCTGAGCCGCCAGGTGCTCCAATAATAGTAATTTTTAAAGAGAGTAAGTTCATAGTGATAGCCTCAATGTATCTAGAACACATTATGTAAGACTGTTCCTGAAATTTGATAGGTCTTGCTTATAAAATCATCTGGTCTTGCTGGACACTTGGGTGTGTGTGTGTGTGTGTGTGTGTGTGTGTGTGTGTGTGTGTTTAGATTTTTAACCACAGTCTCCCTGATGAGTATATATCTATTAGCTGTCCTATTCATTCTTGAGTCGAAACTAATTCTTTCAGCAAGTTTTACTTTCTGAAGATCTATTTCATCCAAGTTTCCAGTCTGATTGAAATAACATTGTTCATATTCCACTGTGATGTGATTTTTATATCCTGAACACTGACCCTGGAGCATTCATTTTTATGCCCCCTTTTCATTCTTAATGATTTTTATTATCTTCCTCATTTTTTTTGGATAACCTTGTTAGAAGTTTATCTTTTTCATTACTTTTTAAGACTTAGGTTTTGACTCTACTGGTGATCTCTATTTTCTCTTTTTCACCAATGTGGGCCTTCATTTTTATGATTTCCTTCCTCCTATTTATCATGGGTTTGCCCTGTTCTCCTGCTTTCAATACAGTGTCTGATGTAACTCTGAGCTATGACGTAAGAGCAGCTGCAGAAAACACAATGACCAATGGCCAAAACTGCTCCATCAGAATTTTTTTTTAATTTTAGTTAGACTCTACTTGAGGCTCAAACTCATGACCCTGAGATCTGGAGTCACATGTTGTACTGATAGAGCCAGCCAGGCA
The DNA here is from genome assembly GCF_006229205.1 of Suricata suricatta. NCBI lineage: Eukaryota > Metazoa > Chordata > Mammalia > Carnivora > Herpestidae > Suricata > Suricata suricatta. The sequence continues at coordinate 11,422,773 of NC_043705.1, forward strand.
CCCTTCAAATAATTTTTTTTATAAAATAAGCAATGGACTAACTTCTTGGACTAACAATGGACTAACAACTAACCATAGTTGGCCATCCTCTGCCTAGACAAGGGGAAGAGAGGAAAATCTCTGCAACTCACTTAATAAGGCTTTTCTTACCTTATTCCCCAAATCAGGTTAGGGAAAGCAAGAAAAGATGAGGGGCGTGGGATGGAGCCCCACTTCGGGCTCCATGATGAGCATGGAGTCTGCTTACATTTCTTTCTCTCCCTCTGCCCGTTCCCTGCTCACATGCTGACTCACTCTCTCTCTCTCTGAAGTAAATACTAGGGGCGCCTGGGTGGCTCAGTTGGTTAAGCAACTGACTTCGGCTCAGGGCATGATCTCACGGTTTGTGGGTTCGAGCCCTGCATCAGGCTCCATGCTGACAGCTAGCTCAAAGCCTGGAGCCTGCCTTCAGATCCTGTGATTCCTTCTCTCTCTGACCCTCCCCTGCTCATGCTGCCTCTCTCTCTCTCTCTCTCAAAAATAAATAAAAACATTAAAAAAAGTTTTAAGTAAACACTAAAGTAAAAATGTTTTTAAAAGAAGGAAAAGGTAAATATTACTTGTGAATCCAGAAGTAAGCATCCTATAGAAGCCATTAGCAGACTGCACAGAGCAATATGGAAAAATAAAAAAACGACATGGGGAAATGGGTTGTCCCAGGAATATAAGGGTCATTCGACATTAGAAAATCTATTAATGTATATTAATGAATATATATAAAATATATAATTTCAATCAAAATCTCAACAGATTTTTTTAATTGAAACATAGTTGACACACAGTGTTACATTACTTCCAGGGGTACAACCTAGTGATTCACCAAGTCCACACCTGTGCTGCATTCATTGCAAAAGTGGCCACTGCCTGTCACTATCACACATTACAGAACCCTTGGCCCTAGTCCCTATGCTGTACCTCTCTTCCTGCTGACTTATTCACTCCATAACTGGAAGCTCGTATCTCCCTCTCTCCTTCACCTACTTTGCCCATCCCTCTTCCCTCTGACAGCTGTCATTTTGTTCTCTGTACTTAGAGCCTCAGCAGTCTCTTACAGAACTTGACCAGCTGATCCCCAAACTCACTCAGTAGGCCAAGAATAGCCACAATTGTTGTGGGGTTGTTGGGGGGGGGGGTTGCTTTTTTAGAGAAAGAAAGTGTGTGAGTAGGGAAGAGGGGCAGAGGGAGGGATTCAGAGACTTTTGCAGGCTCCACCCACATAGGGCTTGATCCTGCGACCCTGGGATCATGACCTGAGCTGAAATCAAGAGTCGGATGCTCAACCAACTGAGCCATTCAGGCACCTGCCAAAAGAATACCTGAGAACTCTCTCTATAAATACCGACTGTATTTTAGGCAACATAATACTGGCTCAGGGAGCCCATATACATATGGAAGCTGGCACATGATAGAGTAGATAGTGCAAGTCAAATGGTGAAAAAATACACTATTCAATAAGAGGTGGTAAAAATTTTGTAATTCATATAATTAAACACAAAAGTAGATCTCCAACTCACGCATGTAAGTTGACGTCTTAACTAGAAAAAGCAAGCCTCTGAAATGTTGGAAATATCGTTATGGCTTCATATGTTAATTCCTTAAACAGAACACAAAAAGCCAAATCTATAAGGAAAATGACCATATGAAAATGAGCAACTTTATTACAAAAGGCACCACAAAGTAAAAAGGCAAGTCACAGATTGTGAGAAGAGATTAATAATACATAGGTCAAATAAAAATTTATGAAAAAAGGCAAACAATCCAAAAGGAAAATGTGTAATTAATAAGAACTGGGAAATCACAAAAGATGACATCCAAACAGCCACTGAATACATAAAAGAATGATTAACCTCACTAATAATCAGAGAAATTCTGTTCATTGAAAATTTCATACAGCTATTAAAATGAATGAAAGTAGCAAAATGAAATACAACTCACAGCCATCAAAGTGGCAAAACTTTAAGATGTTTAATAAACCTAGTGGCTGATATATGAGAAAGAAAGCATTTTCAATAGGTACAACTTCCAAAGTCCTGCCCAGAGTGTTTTGGGCACGTCAGAAGTGGAGATTCCAAGAAAAGGAGAATTCTCCAAAAGAGTGACAGCTGGTAGACAAATTTGGCCTATTTCACCACAAACTACTTAAGAGATCTGTAACAACAACTCTTTTATGTTGTGAGTAGACTGTAAATTGGTTGAACTCCTTTGAAGATGAATTGGCCAAGTTGAAGATATATGTAGATGATAGATAGATAGATAGATAGATAGATAGATAGATAGATAGATAGATAGATAGAAAGATAGGAAGAAAGATAGATGGATGGATGGAAGGAAGGAAGGAAGGAAGGAAGGAAGGAAGGAAGGAAGGAAGGAAGGAAGGAAGGAAGGACGGATGGAAGGAAGGGTAGATGGATGAATGGATGGATGGATGGAAGGAAGGATGGATGGATAGATGGACAGAAGAAAGGAAGGGTGGATGGAAGGAAGGAAGGATGGATGGAAGGAAGGGTAGATGGATGAATGGATGGATGGATGGAAGGAAGGAAGGATGGATAGATGGATAGAAGAAAGGAAGGAGGGATGGAAAGAAGAAAGGAAGGATGGATGGAAGGAAGGAAGGATTGGTGGAAGAAAGAAAGGAAGGGTGGAAGTAAGGAACAAAGGAATGAATGAACGAAGGAAAGGAAGAAAGGGTAGATAAATAGACACATAGATAGACAAATAGGGAAGCACATATATACATACATTATGATCCAAAATGACCAGAAATCTACTCTTATCATTTATCCTGGGAAAATGCGCACAAATATTCACAAAGAAACAGGCTGTCTATGCTCATTACACTACTATTTATAATAGAAAAGCTAGAAAAATCTAAATGTCAATGAACCAGACAACAGATAGCCTAATTTGGTTGTAGAATGAAATTTTATGTAGCTATTAAAATTTAAAAAGACAGCTGCATGAATCAATATGAACAGACACCAAATACATAATGTGGGATGTTGAAAACACGTGGCAATGGGGTGGTATTCATAAACACATAAATGTGTGCTACAAGCATAAAAGAACCATACTTACAAAAGATAAAAACGCACCTCTTGGGCGGGAGGAAGATGGGATGTGGGGGTTAGGTTTTAATCTTTGTAATGTTTTATTTCCTACAAAGTAAAAAATGAAAGAATGAGAAACACTGAGTATATATATCAACAGTCTGACATCCACTTAATCTTAGTGATGGGTACATGGCATGTGCATTCCTTCCTTTAACTTTTCAGCATGTTTGAAATATTCCATCATTTAAATTAATTTTTAAGGGAGCCTGGGACCAGTAAGTGAAGTCTTAATTGCAAAGTTCCATATTAAAGGATTAGGAGGTACAAATTTCCAGTTATAAAATTAATAAGTCACAATGATGAGAAGTATAGCATAGGGAATATAGTCAATAATATTGTAATAACTTCGCGTGTTGACAGATGGGGACTCTGCTCATCATGGCGAGCGTTTCATAATGCATGGAATTGTTGAATCACGGTGTTGTACACCTGACACTAATACAATAATGTGCATCAACTGTACTTCAACTAAAAAGAAAGTCCCTTGGGGTGCCCGGGTGGCTCAATCGGTTAAGCGTCCAACTTCAACTCGAGTCACGAACTCACGGTTGGTGAGTTTGAGTCCCTCACATCAGGCTCTGTGCTGACAGCTCAGATCCTAGGACTTGCTTCGCATTCCGTTTCTGCCTCTCTCTCCCCCACGTGTACTGTCTCTCTCTCAAAAATAAATAAAATATTAAATAATAATAATATAAAGTCTCTTGTTTGAGTTCTTATTTCTCTTTTAATAAACTGTCCCAAAGAAAATTGGCAAAAAAGCAAAAACAAAATACAAAGGAAAGGCTTTTTTTTTTTAGTCTATTTTGGGGCGGGGGAGAGAGAGAGAGAGAGGGAGAGAATCCCAAGCATATTCCACACTGTCAACACAGAGTCCTGTGGGACCCAAACTCACAAACTGTGAGGTCATGACCTGAGCTGAAACCAAGAACTGATTGAACCACCCAGGTGCCCCAAGACGAAAGTCTTTTTAATTGAGGTTGAGTTATTCATCCTCCCCTACATCAGCTTTTCCCTAATAAATGACAATAATAAAGGAAAGATGGGAGTAGAGGGAAGAGGATAACACCAAGCCCAGTTGGGGTAGTTCTCACATGGAAAGAAAGTGAGAGTTCTCTACCCCTGTGGCCACACAGGAGAGAAGGGGGATGCTTCTGAGAGAATGCTCAGGTAGATGGCTTGCTACATCCCCTCTGCAAGGCACATTTTGACTCATAAGACAGTGGCCAGGAATCTACTAGTCCTGGCTTTCCCGGTCTCTCCCAGGATGCAGTTCTTTACCTCTCCCTTGTCCCTTCTCAACTTCTCTGTGTTCTCACCTACGTCTCTTAGCAAATTACTTTCACTTAGTTTTATGTACTATTTATGCTTATCATTGAGTCAAAGTCTCTGCCCATGATTTTAAATAAGTCATCAGAGTGAATTTATGTAGATGTACAAATTAAACGGTAGAAGGGTGAGTGGATGGATGGATGGATGGATGGATGGATGGATGGATGGATGGATGGGTGGATGAGTGGGTGAATGGTTGGTGGACAGAGCTGATGGATGGGTTAAGAGGTTCACATAAGAGTGATAAATATAACAGAAAGATGTTGACAACTGAGTCCCCCAGTTTCTTGTTCCTGTGGCATAAAACTGATCAATCTGGGAAGGAAGGAGTTAAAGCAGCTGGCCATCTTCTATTTCTATCCCAGTTATTGAAAGGGAAGAAGACAACTCACCCAGACTATCTGCTTGTCATCATGCTGATGACCATCTTCCTGGTAGATAGACTAACAACATTTGCTGGAAGGAGAGTACTTACCTATGGAATGCTATTGGCAGGAAGCAGTTGGATTAGGATTGTGGAAGGCAGAATAATAATGTCCCCCCCCCGCCCCCCGCGCAAGATGTCCGCACCCTTAATGTACGAAGATCGACTTTATTTTGCCAGAAAGTATTCCAGGAGCCCTTTTTTTACCTTAGGCTATATTCACACTCCCACGCTCCTCCGAAGTATAGTCTAAAGAATTCACCACCCTGACAAGCTACTCGGACATCATGCTGGTTCACTCTCCTGACAACATCACCCTAGCTGAACTTGACAGGCAGAGAGTGACAGGTGCCCAAGATGTTCCAGTGAGATAGACGCACGCAGAGGACTGGCAGCAAACCTGACATCAGGAAACTGCCACATCAGTGATGTTTTCTGGGATTCAATGGTTCAGTAAAAGACAAATGATCGTACCTTAAAACGCTCAGCAAAAGGCATAGCACGTAGTAGGGCTCTTTGGGCTTTGGCAGCAATTTATGCTGGACTTTGGAAAACGAGTCCCACTTATTAATCAGATAACAAAAGGCTACAATTTCCTGTAGGGCCCCATTCAAAACAAAGCTCTGAAGCATACTGAAGCTGCAGTCAAGTGCGGTATTCTCTCCGGCTGTGTGCACCAGCAGGTGGGACTGTATAGATCTTTGGCCAAGGAATTTGCTGCATGGCATCCAGCAAGCCTCAGCAGGAGAAAGACAGTAAAAATTCCTGGGATTCTAGAATGGAGGCATGCCCTGATGGCAGAGAACTACACACCTTGGGACAAAGAGCTCCTGCAGAGTTAATAGACCTCAGTAGGAACTTTGTGTCTGATCGCTGGACACTACAAATTACCTGAATTGAGCACCCACTGACGGCTCTGCGTGATCTCCTACACCAGATCACAAAGTAGTGACACACTGGAGACTGGGCTTGCTGGGTCGAGACACAAGAATACGTTACGTGAGCAAGTGGCTCAGACTCTCAGACAATCCATTTGGGTAGTGATACTCTCAATCTGTCCACACCTATGACCTCAAAGGGTTACTCTTGGGGTTTGTTTTTCTCATGCTCTAGAGCAACAAAGAATAGGTCCTGAAACAATAGAGTACTTGCCAGTAAGTTAAAGAGATCAATGGTCCCCTAGATTCTATTATCTTGTAATGAAAGTCTCCTCTATGACCCCAGACTTCTACTTTGGTCCAGAAGTCTATTCAAACACTAGGCAGATGGATCCATTTATTTATTTATTTATTTATTTATTTATTTATTTATTTTATGATTTTTATTATATTTTTGAGAGAGAAAGTGAGCACATGAGCAGGGGAGGGGCAGAGAGAGAGGGGAGACACAGAATTGGAAGCAGGCTCCAGGCTCTGAGCTGTCAGCACAGAGCCCAAGGCGGGGCTTGAACCCACAAACTGTGAGATCATGACCTGAGCCAAACTTAGCCACTCACCCAACTGAGACACTGATCAGACTGATCCTTTTAAAGTGTGTATCAGATTGTGTTACTCTCCTCACAAGCCTCTGACTGACCCCCATCATATTCAGAATAAAACTCGAAGTCATTACCAGCAGCCAATAAGACCCGTATTATCCAGGCCGTGACTAGCTTCCCAACCTCTCTCCTTCACTCTTTCCTGAGCCACTCTGGCTTCCTGCTATTCTTTTCTTCTTCTTTTTTTAATGTTTACTTATTTTTGAGAGGGAGAGCGTGAGTGGGGAAGGGGCAGAAAGAGAGGGGGACAATGGATCCAAAGCAAGCTCTGCACTGACAGCAGTTGGCCCAACATGGGACTTGAACTCATGAACTGCAAGATCATGACTTGAGCAAAAGTCGGACACAACCCACTGGGCCACCCAGGCACCCCATGCTTTCCTGCTATTCTTTGAACATGTTACTCCCTTTGTCTAGGTCTTTATTTCCCACCCACCCCCATCTTTCCAGGGCCCACTCCCTTGATTGATTTAAATTTCTACAGACACACCTTAGTCAGGTCTGCCCTGACCACTATCCCTCCCACCCCATCCCTATTGAAAGGACACAGGTCTGAACCAAACTGACCCCGTGACAGGTTTTAAGTTTCCCCTCTGAGCTTAAAGGCCTAAGTTTTGGTTTCCCAGAATCATTAGACAATAACAGGGAAGGGCACATATTGCTCAACAAGCAACCACCCTAGTGACAGCCAATCAGAAGTGGCCAGCTAACACACTTAACATTCCTAAGGACAGGCCTGGAGATGGAAACTACAGATAGGTACTTATCGCTTAATGCTAGGTTAACTAGTTACTCACCCCATGTGGGGGTCTTTTAGCCCACCCCATAATTGGTTATTTTCAAAAAAGCACTAAATATCGTGATTGGGTCTTGCCAAAAGTAACAAACACTCTGGACAATGTGTATGGTTAGAATTGTTGCAAAGGCTGTTATACAATGATGATTCAATTACTGTGCCTATGACATAATTTTCTGTAAACCTCCCCCCCCCCCAACCTTTCAAGCCCCATAAAAACCCTACCCAGCCTTTGATCAGGGCTCTCAGCATGGATCCACTGCATTGGTGAGGTCTGGGAACCCGAGCTTAAGCTCAAATAAATGCCCTTTACTTTTGCATATGTGACTCGGTCTCCCCGGTGGTCTCCGGTTTGGGGGGGATATTGCAATCTGGGCATAACACATATCCTGCTTTAGCTTTCCCCACTGCTACTCCTCGCTACCAGACATCTATTTCATTTGTGTGACAACTGTCTGACCACAAGAGAAGACAGAGACTCTGCCCACTAGCTGCTGTACCAGCACCTAGAATACTACCTGTGACGTGGTAATGGCTCAGTTAACATTCACTGAATGAATGAATGAATGAATGAATGAACGAACAACGAACACTACTGGGTTGATAATCACATCAGTTGCAAGATGGCAACATCTGTTTCTTTTTTTGTATATAAGTTTAGACTAATTTAAATTTATTTACTTTAAGAGAGAGCGAGAGAGAAAGATTGAGCTGGGATGGGGCAGAAAGAGGGAGAGAAAATCCCAAGCAGACTCTGCACTGCCAGCACAGAGCTCAACTGAAATCCCTTCTGAAAAGGGTTTTCAGAAGAATCTCAAAATATACAATCAAAGAGATTTTTCAGTCCCTTTGTGCTCAATGCAAGCTGAATGGAAGGAGGGCTTCCTTTTTTAAAATTTATTTCATTAAAAATTTTTTAATGTTTATTTTTGGAGAGAGAGAGACAGAGCATGAGCAAGGGAAAGGCAGAAAAAGAGGTACACACAGAATCAAGAACAGGCTCCAGGTTCCGAGCTGTCAGCACAGAACCTTATGCAGGGCTTGAACTCACAAACCATGAGATCATGGCCTAAGCTGAAATCTAGAGTCAGATGCCTAATCAACTGAGCCACCCAGGCACCCCTAACATCTTTTTTCTAGAAGAAATCCTCCTTCTGGGATGCCTGGATGGCTCAGTCGGTTAAGTGTCAGACTTTGGCTCAGGTCATGAACTCATAGTTCGTGGGTTCGTGCCCCGCATAAGGTTCTGTGCTGACAGCTCGGAACCTGGAGCCTGTTCTTGATTTTGTGTCTACCTCTTTTTCTGCCTTTCCCTTGCTCATGCTCTGTCTCTCTCTCTCCAAAAATAAACATTAAAAAGTTTTTAATGAAATAAATTTTAAAAAAGGAAGCCCTCCTTCCATTCAGCTTGCATTGAGCACAAAGGGACTGAAAAATCTCTTTGATTATATATTTTGAGATTCTTCTGAAATCCCTTTTCCAAAATTAATGTACTCTTTGTGATTAACGCAATCCAAAAAATTATAATTATCCCTCTGTCATCTACCTCCTGTTCCCACTCCTACCTCGAGATATTAATGTTAACATTATGCTTCATTCCATTCCTTTCTCCATGAAAATACCAAGATCTGGTAACCTTTGAAGCTTTCGCCATCTCAGTTTTCATAAAAATGGATGATCCTATATATATTTAATATAGTTTTCTCAGGGAAAACAAAACAAACTGAAATCTTAGGACAAATGCTTGAGAAACAAATACTCCTATTTCTGTAAATTCATTAGGAGATGGGGGGGGGGGGCGGTGTGCTTCCATCTAGGGGGTAAGCACTATACACATAGTGTATTATTAGCCAGAAATATTTGCGAACAGACGCCCTGGCTGCCATCTGTGACAGCAGGAAGGACAGCTAATTAGCGCATGCAGGCTGAGACCCAACCATCAAAACCGAGGTGAACGGTGGCCACATCACAAGCCTGGGGGCAGGCTGCGCGGTGGGGTTCTGTTCCGCATGATTGGGTAGACCAAGCGCCCGCTTTGCCAGTTGTGAACGACAGCAGGTCCCGACAGGTCTTGGATAAGGAGACTCTGTGGCCAGGTTGCTGCTGAAGCCGCCACCACCAGCCTGTGCTCTCCTGCCTCGCTCAGTCACGGGCCCCCTGACCCCCTGACTCAAAGCACAGATGGAAATTGGAGGAACGCGTCCACCTGTGGCAAATCCCATGCTCCCTGTGTCAGATTTCCGAAAGGCCGAGATTTGATTTAATTGGTCTGCAGTGAGGACGATGTGGTTTGGCTATACTGCAAAGGTTGCGCATTCTTGCTTTTCAGGGATGCTCAGGATATTTTCTGAAGTGACAGGGAGAGTCTGCTCTTTCCTGGGCCTGGATTCAGAGATTTTTGCCTATTTCCTCCTTAAGCTGTCTTATTCAGTCACTTGCCCCAAATGAAACCTCCAGCCTTACCCAGTAAGTACTGTGTAAGACCGGGCTCCAAATGGATACTCCCAAACACATAAACCATAAGCTTCATCTCTTTATTGGTCCATGCCTCTCATATCCTGTTAGCAGAGCAATGGAGAAACTTTGTAGGAAAAAGGTACATAGGCATCTGACAACCTGTGGAACGAAGCATGCTAAGGTTTGAGTTTCATGGGCTTTAGACCATATTGTTAAGTCAACACAGGCTGTTCTATCTTCCCTGCCTACCCTACCCTTTGATAAGGACCTTCTGGTAAGTATATCCCACATCCTACCCACCCTAACCCCTAGCCTACAGATACCCCTTAAAGAATACTGTATCGCCGGGGGGAAAGTCCAAGCTACAGTGGGACAGATTCATGATTCTGACTTTATATTGAAAAGTCAGGGGCGTGTGGGTGGCTTAGTCGGTTAAGCGTCAAACTGTTGATTTCAGTTAACGTCATAGTCTCATGGTTCATGAGTTTGAGCCCCAAGTGGGGCTCCGCACTGACAGCATGAAGCCTGCTTGGGATTTTCTCGCTCCCTCTCTCTCTGCCCCTCCCCTCCTCAAGAACATGCACTCTCCCTCTCACTCTGTCTCAAAAGAAATAGATAAATTTAAAAACAAAGAAAAAGGAAAAAGTCGTATCAGCATTTGTTTCGAAGAATCCAATCAAGATCCTTCTGGGGTTTTCATCAAGCCTGCTTTATCAACCTAGAGCGGGGCTAACACAATGTCTACCCATCAGGGCCCAATTAATTACACTACATGGAATTCATTAGTTAGGTCGTGATAGATATGAGGTTCTTTACGATATTTTAAACAAATTTTTTAATGTTTATTTATTTTTGAGAGAGAGAGAGAGAGAGGCAGCATGCAAGTGGGGGAGGGGCAGAGAGGGAGGGAGACACAATCTGAAGCAGGCTCCAAGCTCTGAGCTGTCAGCACAGAGCCCAATGCAGGGTTCGTGAGATCATGACCTGAACTGAAGTCGAATGCCTAACCAACTGGGCCACCCAAGCACCCCTATAATTTTTAAAATGTGATAGTGACGGATAGCTATTGTTACTGAAATAGGTCTGATTTTGTAATAAGGAAAAAAAAAAAAGAAGACTACAAAGCTGTAAATGTACAGTGTGATCCCTTTTTTAAAATTTAATTCCTGTTCACGTGTATACATACATAGAAAGACATCTGGAAGGATCCTCCCCAAAGTTGCCATCCACTCTTTCAACAAATATTTTCTATGCCAGATATTGTTCAAGATGCTGAGGATAATAACAGGGGCAAAGCAAACCAGGATCTTCATGGAGTTAAATTTTATAATAACAAGAAAACAAAAAAAAAAACCCACAAACAATAAAGCACACATATAATATTTCAGAAAATGACATGTACACACTGGTGAAAAAGAAAGCCAAGAACACTGGAGTAAGCTTCGTCGTTACATTGAGTAAGGCTAGGAACTATTCTTCCCAGAACTCCTTTGTCTCTAGGGCTTCTGGTTAGAGTTTGACCAAAAAGGAACAGGTGTGGTGTTTAGGAGGCAAAAATGAAGCACCAACTGGTACTATCCAAAGGTCATGGCTATCAGAAAAGTGAAAGACAACAGGGGTCCCTGGGTGGCTCAGTTGGTTAAGCATTTGACTTTGGCTCAAGTCATGACTTTATGGTTCCTGAGTTTGAGCCCTGCATGGGGGAGGGGGAGGGGGAGGGGAGGGGGAGGGTCCGCACTCTCTCTCTCCCTCCCTTTCTCCCTCTGCCCCATCTCCTTGCTTCTGACCCTGCTGACTGACATCAGCCAGAAGCCAATCCCCCAGCGCTCACCCATTGACCATTCCCTCAGGGGTATTACACTCATTTCCCTAAGCATTTAATCCCCATCCACTCAGATGGTCATTTTACACCATTCTCTCTTTCCTCCAACCTTCAGCCTCCCTCCACCCTTACTACCCACTGCACTAAGAAATGGAAAGAACTTCCACTCATTCCCACAACAACAACAAAATTCACTGGCATCTGGATGATGCCTTGTTTCCCTTCCTATGGCAGAGCCTGGTTGGAAGCTCACTAATTCTCTTTTGTCCCTGAAAACACAGAAGACTACACCTTCCAGCATTCCTTGACACTGGGGTAGGGCATGAATAGTAGACAAAGGAACACAGGCCATTTCTATACTGGCTCCTAAAATCTCCCTTGAGATTCTTGGCTTTAGCTCCCTTGTGGGGCTGGGAATAAAGGACCCCAGTAGGGCGGAACCACACCATGGCAAGAGCTCCATTTTGGAAGCACCACTTTAGAGGGGGACAGCCTAGAAAAGAAGCTCTGCTCTGTGATATGAAGGAGAACTAAATGACCTATTATTTTACTGTACCCAATAGGCATTCCCCTAATACACCTTCTGTGTCTGTAGTTGGAACTGTCCACACCCTTAGTGAAGGCAAATTCCTTTAGCTGTAAACCAGATCCCACCTTCTCTTGCCTGCTCAAGGACAAAGCTCCAGAGAATGCCCCCTGCCTGTCACATCATCAATTTTTCCCTCTCTACTGGCTCAATCCCAGCAGATGAACAGACTGTCCTATCTCCTGCTTTACAAGAAGCAAACAGTGCTTTTACATGGGCGATGAGACTTTTTAAAAAGATTTCTACTTTTTGCTTTCTTTCTCCTGTATTGTTTAAATGAATGCTTTCTACCAAAAAAAGAGAGGGAAGGGAGGGGAGGGGAGAGGAGGGGAGGGAGAGAGGGAGGGAGGGGGGAGGGAGGGAGGGAGGGAGGGAGGGAGGGAGGAAGGAAGGAAGAAAGAAAGGAAGGAAGGAAGGAAGGAAGGAAGGAAGGAAGGAAGGAAGGAAGGGAAGGGAAAGCAAGGGGAGGAGAGGAAGGAAAGGGAAGGGGAAGGGAGAGAAGGAAAAGAAGGAAGGGAGGGAGGAAGAAAGGAGGAAAGAAAGAAAGAAAGAAGGAAAGAAAGAAAGAAAGAAAGAAAGAAAGAAAGAAAGAAAGAAAGAAAGAAAGAAGAGAAGGGAGGAGAAGGAAGGAAGGAAGGAAGGAAGGAAGGAAGGAAGGAAGGAAGGGAGGGAGGGAGGGAGGGAGGGAGGGAGGAAGGGAGGAATCCATCACCCTGGAAGAAGTTTTCCTGGGGACAGGATATGACCACTGATTTCCCCCTTTCTCTCCCATGCCAGGCATTCTCTGGGGCTCCTCCACTCATTCCTCAGCCTGCCAGGAGTCTGACTCTCAGAAGCTTCTTGCTGGATAGGACATTCACAAAGAACATCAGGAGATGGAAAAAAGACACAGGGTAGTCACTTCCCTTCTGATGGCTAGTAGTCCTCATCCATGGTGTGTAACAGGTGACATTCATTTGCAGCTCCCCTTTGTCGCCATCCAGCAGCACTCTGTCCTCACCTGGTACCCTCCTTCTCCATTGAACCTAGACATATATTTCACATGTATATGCTTTCATGTACATGTCACACATATAGGCAATCATGTATACATACAGATTCCACATGTATGTGATTTCAAGCCCTTTACACCTCCTTAATTTCAAATAAGTCCCCTTTATTGTCATCCAATCCAATGGATTATCTCTCCCTGGGTTTACAGCCTAACACTCTACAGCACCCAGCTCTCGAAGACAAAGAAGTCCTTCTTTATTTTCCAGGTTTAACTTCGAAAATCTAAAGTGAAAGGGTCTTCTAAACAGAAGCAAACGGATTTCTTCCCATCGCCATCTCAGTAACAGACCTCAGCCGCTGTTGCATATGCACTTCGTTCACAAAGGCACTGCTTTGGGGAGAATTTTTGTTAACTGACTGCCACTTCTGAAATCAAGCTTTTCTGCTCCATTTGGACAAGGACCGCGGCTTCTGTAGTTTTCCTAAATGTCTTACTGGAGGCTGAGCAGACCCCAACGAGCAGCGCATTGACTGGTTGGTTACTGCAGAAATTCTGAAGAATGTCAGCCTGTCACCCACCCCCTACTTGTTATTCAGCTAGAACTCTATTTGCTGTCAGTCTTCCCAGGGATAGAATAGCTCTTGGACAAAACAAGTCACATAATAGCCCGCCGCCTGGAAGGATCCTGCTGTCAACGGCAACTCCAGGCCACACCAAATATCACCCCTAAAGGAAACAAGCAAGAATCTGGAGGCGGACGCGGCAGCATCCTCTGTTTCAAAGACATTCTTTTTCATAAGACTACTGGCTACAATTTCAAGTTTGTTTTGTTTTGTTTTGTTTTTAAACCTGTAAGGTAATAACACTTCAGCATTTTTTCTCTGCCTGCCTTTAATTCACTTTCATTTAAACCCAGAGAAAGGGAGTTTAATTAGAACCTTGGAAATGTACCCAGGGCAGTTTGGGGGGCAAGAAACTGTATCCTCACCACATGCTTCAGAGTCTGTGTCCAGCAGAGATGATTATTCCAAATGCAGGGCGTAAGACACCAGAGGAAAATGCCTACTGGTCTCCGCGTTCTTTATCTAAAGTGAAAGGGACTTCTAAACAGAAGCAAACAGCCTATCAATAACAATTCAGTGAATCAACAGGTATGACTTGAACACCCGCCGTGTGTCTAACGTGAAGATTGGGAAGAAACAAAGCTTCGAGTTGGACTTGAATCAGACACAGCCAGAGGCATCTTTATTCCAGTGCCAAAAGCTGCAGGGAGAGTAGTAAACATAACTGACTTCCCCCGGCCCAGAGTTTTATGGACTATAGCATACATTAGGAGAACAAAGAGGGGAAAGAGGAAAAATCTAGAGAGGCAGGTCGTTTACACTCTACACAGATTATATATTATTATGCCAAGTAAATACAGTATGTCCTACAAACTTTGGGGTTTAAGCATTGGGGCTGTTATGCCCAGATTTCAATATCATCTCCAAAAACCAGAGACCGCCAGGGAGACCGAGTCACGCA
>NC_043705.1:11437493-11459207 GCF_006229205.1 Suricata suricatta
ATCTATGCCCTTTTACTGTCTAATGATTCTGAGAAACCCACACTTAGGACTCCAAGGTCAGAGGGGAAACTTGAAGCCTGTCATGGAGTCAGTTTGCTTCAGACCTGTGTCCTTTCAGGGTTAAGGGGCTACATTCTCTAGCTAAGACATGCACTGTTGCTTTCATGAAACAATCCAACCTTAAGAGTCTGGACTTCTTTGCCCTGAATGTCAGGAAGAGACCATAAGGTGGAGAAAGTCTCTACCTTATGATAAGGGACTGATTTAATCAATTAATACGATTCTGGGTTTAGCTCACTAAGACAAAGACACTCTTCAACCTTCCCCGTTCTTATCAGAAAGGTAATTGAAAACACCCAACCTGAATACACAAAGTAATTTAGTCCAGGGTGATTGCTTCCCTCGCAAACCTCCATACCCCAAAGTGGCTTCCACTCGGAGCTAAAGGAGAAGAGACTTTATACAATTTCACTGCAGGGTTTCCTTCTCCAACGAAAGATCCACGCTTCCTGATTACACAGATTCAGGAATTTATGCTTATTTATTTTGAGAAAGACTATGAGCAGAGAAGAGGCAGAGGGAGGGAGGGAGGGAAGGAGGGAGGGAGAGAGAGAGAGAGAGAGAGAGAGAGAGAGAGAGAGAAAATTCCAACCAGACTCCGTGCTGTCAACGCAGGGCCTGATTGCGGGGCTGGATCCCAGTGAGATCATGACCTGAGCTGAATTCAGGAGTTGCTTAACCAACTAAGCCACCCAGAGGCCCGATTCCACAGATTCTTCTACTGCATCCTCAACAACACAGAAGTTTGGGACACGTGTCCCAACCTCAAGAAGCTCTAAGAAAAACAGGTATGTTTAAGACAATGAGCAGTAATTAAGGATTTAACGATGGGGTCCTGAGTAAAATAGGAAATCAGAGTCAGGAGATTGCAGTGTGGCTGGGAGAAGAGGGGATCTGAGCAGAGTCTTACCTCCGTTGCTCTAATTTGGTCTCCTGGCTTCCGTCCATAGATCACTGACCTATTTCCTTTTTATCGAGACCTTCCCTGAAGACTGGAGGCACATACTTCTCTAAATATTGTTTAAGAACCTGCAATGTAGACCAAATTCTTTTTAATCTCCTCAGCCCCATCTCTTTGATGAAGGCTCCCCCCCCCCTTTTTTTTTCTGCTGTTTGTCTTGAATCCCTCCTATTTTGGGCAAAATGACTTTAGACTGTGCTAGAAATTACACAATGAAGTGTTGCAGTCTTGGTCCCTAATTTTGTCTCCCACCCAGCATCACCCTGCTGGCCCCCAGAACCACACCCCTGCCTCCAGCCCTAAAGGAGGGGGACTAGTGGCCATGCCTTCAGGGCTCTGGGGGCCAGAGACTCCGGCAGGAGCTGATGATCCTCATGAAGTCTGGTGACAAGAGACTTTATGCTTTTCCTCCATCATGATGAAGTTTTGGGGTGATGATAGGGGGGCCCAGGGCCAATGTCCAGGAAAGAATTCTTGAAGACGTCTTTGGTGCAAAGATGGTGATTTTGTTAAGACACGGGACAGGACCCTTGGGCAGGAAGTTAAGGGAGGTAAAGGCCAGAGGAAGTTTCCGATAAGATTTCCATTTGCTAAAGAAGACTCCCAGAATACCGAAGGCCTAACTATTGTCAAGGTCAGGTAGTTTTTCCCCTCTAGCAAAGCCTTAAGACAATAGGGAGTTCCTGGAGAAATATTTCACTCTGCCAACCTCAAGAATCTGTCAATGGGCTGCAGGTTATAAGTAAATTTAATTTCATCTGCCATTTCCTACTTCTTTTGTTCCCCATATCACTATGGAGGGGTGATGTTTGGGGCTCCAGGAAACTGAGTCTACAGGTTTCTGGAGATTAGGCTACTGACAAGACTGCCTTTTTCCTGTAATTGACTAAGATAGTTGTAAACTGTGGAGACTCAGGTCCCCAGGGCTGTGGTCTCTATCAGTTAACCTTTTGTTTTTCCCCTTTCCTTTGTTCTTGGGCAGCCAGGTGTGCCCAAGGAAGAGCGCACATACCCCACCTGGGGCAGGGAGTGCTTGTGGGTGTCAGCTTGCCTTAGGCTCCTCATTGCATCAGACCACGTTTCCTAGCGAGTGGGGACCATCCACGGAAGTCTGGGAAGACCTAGGTAGCAGCTGGTCGTGGGGTTCCCCAGTGCGTCATGTCACAGCGTGCCCGTGGGGAAGCCCCCTACCACTACCACTGCCACCTGGACACTAAGGTCACATCTGCCTGGACCCCCAAGAGGACAAGCGCCCTGCCCTATGTATGTCAGAGACTTGTTTCTCCCTAACCAGCTACTGTTTCTTCTCAGACCCCACTAACCATTAGCTGTCTTAGCAGAGACCTGGATTGACACAAAGGAAGGTCACTGATAAGGTTCCAGCTTATGAACAGGCAAGGCCCTGCATTCCTTACCAGGGAGGAGGATGCCAAATTTCACCCAGTTTATACTAGCGCTCCGAGCATTCACACCACCTTCTCCCTGTCCTACCCATGACCTCCCGATGGCAGCTAGAGGGAGTGGATATTTTGCCCTATTTTGATATTAAGTGTCTACCCCCAAATGGACAGGGGATGTATGTTACATATGTGTTTGCTCAGTGCGTATGTGTCATCTTTCTCAGTGAATACTCATACGTTTCCCTGCCCTGTCCTTCAATGTGTATGGAAGCCCAACTCCTGTGATTATAGAAAACTTGTACTAATTTCAGTTGGGACTGACAGATTGACACCAGCCTCCTAGCTCACCTTGCTTAACCACTTTGCAAGGAATCTCTCTCCACAAAAGACACACAGTCATTGGGTTTCCATTCTGCGCAGGTGAAAGGATTCCTTCCAGTTGGGTAAAACAACCACCTTGCTCCCCAGGAAGGTGAAAAAAAAATAGCAAGACAAAAAAAAAAAAAAAAGCCAAAAGGACAGAGATCATAGGCTCTTCTAAGGAACAAAAATAGGTGCAGAGAGAAACTGAAGCCTAGATCCTCCAAATTTTGCTGCAATTCAGAGATAATATTGATAATGAATCTCACAAAGTATAAATAACGGTGACTTCTCCATCATCATTACTTCAGTGAATCTCCCCTTCTTCAATTTAGTTACCCGCGGGGGAGTGCCTGGGTGGCTCAGTGGATTGAGCATGGGTTTCAGCTCAGGTCATGATCTCACAGTTTCCTTGGTCGAGCTCCACGTCAGGCTTTGTGATGACAGCATGGAGCCTGCTTAGGATTCTCTCTCTTCCTCTCTTTCGGCCCCTCCCCAACTTGTGCTGTCTCTGTCTCTCTCAAAATAAAAAACTTAAAATAATGTTACCGATGAGGTTTTGGGATGATAGTGGGTCTCATGGGGTCTGGAGCTGATGGTCAAGAAAGAATTCTTGAAGACGTCTTTGGTGCAAAGAGGTGATTTTATTAAAGCATGGGGACAGGATCTGTGGGCAGGAAGAGCTGTTCAGGGCCCAGGAGGAGAGACTGGTTACAAATGGAGTTGAAAGAGGTTAAAGGCCACGGGAAGTTTCCAATGAGATTTTCATAAGCCAGAGGAGACTCCCAGGATACCTAGCTATTGTCAAGCTAAGGTTGTTTTTCATTCTAGGAAAGCATTAAGACAGTAGGGAGCTCCTGGAGCAACATTTTCCTCTGCCTGCCAGTCATTGGGCTGTAGGTTATAAGGAAATTTAATTTTATCTGCCATTTCCTTCTGCCTTTGTTTCCCACATCAGTTACCAGCAGCAAAAATTATCTTAAAAGTTTTGTGGTGACTTAAGAGAGTTAGGAGAGTTGGAGAGTGCATCTTGCCTGGAAGAGGGCAGCCTGGTGAGCTGAGGACCCAGGAGCCAGGGGCGGCGAGGTGGATGTGAGCGGTGGGCGGTGGCCACGCTGGGCTGGGCCAGTGGGGAGGCCAGTCACTCACTTCTTTCTGCCAATATTTATTGACATCCTACTGTTGCAGGATGTTTTTTTCCCACAATACCCTGGATTTGTTGTCTCACCACTTGGAAAAACGAAGAGGTAGACACAAAACAAGCAGCAGGCATGAGTTTATTAGACTATTGTTAGACCTTTCCCTCCTGAAGCGAGTCACCAAGAGTGGAACCCGCGGACACAAACGGAGACAGTGTATGGGTTTATTTTAGTTCTTAGTTCGGCTGAATGGCCCCTCCGGGATGTTGGCAGGTCCTCAGGTGAGAGCCCCGCCGAGCAGGAGCTCAGGGTTTTTAAGAGCTTTGGCAAGACAAAATAAGTCGTCATTTAGTTAACCAATCATAGTTGATAG
This sequence comes from Suricata suricatta, assembly GCF_006229205.1. Taxonomy (NCBI): domain Eukaryota; kingdom Metazoa; phylum Chordata; class Mammalia; order Carnivora; family Herpestidae; genus Suricata; species Suricata suricatta. The sequence goes on from NC_043705.1 coordinate 11,441,787, forward strand.
CATTTTATAGTGGTTGTAAGGTTTAATAGATGGAGGCAGAGATGGGAGGACAAAGAGACCACGTTATGGAGCCAAGAAGGCCTTTATTGGAGTCTGCAATTCCCGGGCGAGGTTCCGTGACTCTGGAGCGGGGAAGCAGGGAAGTCGCGCCTGATATGGGAGAGCAGGGTGTTTTATGGGTGCAGGAGTTCCGGGTTTGAGCTCAGGTGGGCCGATAGCCAAGGAGGGGCATCTTTGGACGGTGGCAGGATTCAATTGGCTGTTCGCTTCGGTGGGGAGGGGGATGCTGGAATTCCATGGTGAGGCATTCCAGTTTGAGACAGTCCAGATTGAGAGTGGGGGTCGTCAGTCCTGGTGGCACCTGGATCTGTTATCTGGCCTGCAATTAAATGGCCGCTGGTGCCTTTCAAATGGCTCGGGTCATCCCAGGTTTGCAGGTGTGGGTTGTCAGTGTTCGCAGCTTTCCACAGCAAAGTGGCCGCTCAGTTGCTTTCCCATGGCAACTCTTACAGTGGTCAATCAAATTTTGACACACAAACGTAAGATTTGGTAGAAACCTATTAATTTTAGAGTTCTTTGTCTTAGGAGAAATTTGAAGTGACCAATCACAGGTCCGAAGGGGAGGCAAAGCAGGTGCACAGAAGCGAAAACTTTGCAGTTAAAATGTGGGATCTAGCAACAGTATTTTAGAAAACAAGTTAACCTTAAAGTTATAATTTATGGGTTACATCTTAGGATTCCCAGGGCTCAATTCCCCAGTCCTTGATTGTTCAAGCAGAAGGGCTGGAGAGTGAAACAATGGTTGGTAATTTTTCATTAGGGTCAGCTTGACCCAAGGAGAGTCTTACACTATAAGATTAGAAAAGAAGAGTAGTGTGAAAGCTCTCTTTACAGAGAGAGGACATCTGAAAGTGAATGGTCACGGACTATAGGGGAGGGTTCTTATTTTATAAGGTTCTGGTCTGCCCTCCCCCTTCTCTTTCCCCTTGTTCCTTCTCAGGTCCTACCCTTATTGTGTGGAGCGCTCTAGGTGTTGGGTTGTTCATTCCTGATTGGCTCATTTCCATTGTATGAGGGGTGGTCTGTGGCCATACCATTCCCTGTGGGTCATACGTTTTATAATCTACTTATTTTTAGTCAGGTATTTTAGTCAAATTCCTGCGGGGAAACTCATGCAGGAGGAGGTGGGGTCTGTTACATTCTTAAGAAGAACTCATGTCCAAGGAGGTTGGCTGTGGTCAGACACTCCCAGCACTTCTACAAAATAGAAGTTTTTCCCCACCCAGGGACCTCAGGTCCTAACTTTTCCCTCTCTGCCTGCAGAATCCTATCTTCTCCTATAAGTACTAGGTGCCTAACACTATTCTAGGTGTGGAGAATTGAGCAGAGAACACAAGAGAAGACAAAGCATTCCTTTTAAGAAGCCGATACTTTGTTCTAGAGCACAGAGTGGAGAAAAAAAGATGGAGTACATTTTAGAATCTGTTAAATAATCATAAGAGCTTGAGAGAAAAATAGTGGGGGACAGGACATGACAATTGTGGATGGGGTTTTCAGAGATTGCCTTACGAAGAAAGCGTCATTTGAGATGTTAGAAAGAAAACCACAGGACCAAAATGGCGGCACTTAAGTAAAGCCCCAAGTCAGTAAACTAAGACTTAGCACTTAGTCTAACTGTGGGTTCAAACCCTCTTCCCCACCAAGAAGGTAACTGATGAGGGGCCTTGGGGCAAGCTGATGGCAAAATACAGGCTGGCACCTTCTGTTCCCCACCCCCCAGGTGGTTTCTGTGTGCTGTTCCTCGGACACTCCTGGCTACTCAACAACAAAGGGAAGGGGTTTAAGTGCTTGCCATGGTCATATGGGGAGCTAAGGCAAATGAAGGATTAAATTCCTTTACTGCCTACAGCCCATTGGCAAGTGGAGTGCCATCCCTCTAGGAGCTGAGCTGCCTCCATGGGGACACTTTGCTGGGGGCAAAAGAGAACCTTGACTTAACATTATCGCAACCTTGAGGACCCTGTCAGTCTACTTCCTTTATCTCAACTGCCCCAGGATATGGGCTGGCAATCAGACTCCAAGCTTATGGCCTCCTGATACACATCTGAAGGGTCTCATGACTGAGGTTTTATTAAATGAAAATAAATGGTGTTTCCCTAGCAACAGCTAGCCCCTCAGGGTTCTGGAAACCTTGCTTCCAAAATTTTTTAGAGACTTATGCTATCCCTGACCCCCTCCCAACCTGAGGGTATATGAATTAACCTTCATGACCCCAGTGAACCTCTTCCTGCCCTTGGGTCCTGTCTCTGTGGTTTAATAAAATCACCTTTTTGCACCAAAGACATCTTCAAGAATCCTTTATTGGCTGTCGACTCCGGACCACCCCATCACCCCAAAACTTCACTATAGCCATTAACCAGACAAAGTCGAATTTCCTGGTCAACAACGAGGAGGTAATCCCTTGACATATCTTTCCACTCCCCTTCGGAGGGCCACCAGGCCTATCACAGTGGATTCCTTGCTAATAACTGCTCCATGCCCCTGTCACCCATACCCTGCACTCCCACTTTGAAAAACCTTTCCTTTCCTGGAGCTCCACAGAGCTCCCCTCCGCATGTCAGATGGGACATTGCCCAATTCATGAATTATTTAATAAAGCCTATTATATTTTCAAATTTACTCTGTCCATTTTTGGGTTTTTAACAGGGTAAAGACCAGAAGGTGAGTGGACCATGTAGTTTTCTGGGCCACCAGCATCAAGGCAGAGAAAATCCAAAAGTGCAAAGGTCCTGGGTGGCTCAGCCGGTTAAGTATCTGACTTTAGCTCAGGTCATGAGCTCACAGTTTATGGGTTCAAGCCCCACATCGGGCTCTATGCTGACAGCTCAGACCCTGGAGCCTGCTTCAGAGTCTGCTCTCTCTGCGCTGCTCCACTCCTTGTGCGCTCTCGCGCTCTCTCTCGCTCTCTCTCTCTCTCTCTCTCTCTCTCTCTCTCTCTCAATTAAGTAAACATAAAAAAAAATTTTTAAGTGCAAAGGCCCTGAGGTGGGCACATGGCCACTCACTAAGAAACAGCTCAGGAAACAGTGGGGCTGGGGCACACTAGGAAAGCCCCACACTGTGAGTGGCACATGTCTCACACCAACCTGCCTCCCTGAATTCCAAACTGTTTTGCACTCCTACATGCACTGCTGAGAATTCTAGTTCAGCGTCAGCAAGATTTCTACCAGCAACGGATCTATTTTCCTACCACAAATGCACTGTGGAGTTCACTCAAAAGAGACTCCTTTTTATAGAGAGCTTTGAACTATCTGCGCTGTTTGGAGCCAATCCAGGAAATCTCTGTGTCCTTGCAATGTGGAATGTGGATCCCCACCCTACCCCCCACCCCGTGCCCTCCAGGCTGACCCCAAAACTGAGGGAAGGGGAGGCAAAGTTCCTTTAATCCAGCCCTGGGGGCCTGAAAAAGTAGATTGACAAAAGGCAGATTAGCCAAAAAAAATAACCAAACAGATGCCTATTCAGCAGAGAGGAGTAAACCAAAGGAAATGGGTGGTCACCTTTCTAGGGTTGCACCCCCTCCCCATACCCCAGGCCCCCGCACCCGCACCCCCCCCCCCAGGTAATATACAGGGGACACAAAAGAATAAAGCTTGTGCCCGCCCATCTCTATCTGCCTTCTTTCCATCTTCTTCGAGGCCATGAAACTTTCCCAGGAGAGGACATTTACAGCACTCCCCATTTTTCCAGAAGTTTCTGCTGTTAGGCAGAGGAGGGAAGGTCTGGGGAAATGCTTTGGTACCTAATCCCTTGCTCACGGGAGGGGGGTACAAAACTTTTTAAAATTGTCACTGCCTTTCTTTTCACTTACCAAGCTGGGGGGTGGATGCTTTTGGTGTTAGCAAAAATGATACCAAATTCCTAGGCGTTTTCAGGGTCAGGACATAGACTTACAAAAGAGAACATTTTTTCCACTTTTTTTGTTTTAATTCTCAAGTTAGTTAGCTTACAGTGTAGTCTTGGCTTCAGGAATAGAATCCAGTGATTCATCACTTACATACAACACCCAGTGCTCATCCCAACAAGTGCCCGCCTCAATGCCCATCACCCATTTAACCCGTTCCACACCCCAATCAACCCTCAGTTTGTTCTCTGTATTTCAGAGTCTCTTATGGTTAGCCTCCCTCTCTGTTTTTATCTTTCCTCTTTTCACAGAGAAATGGAAATTTGCCAGTTACAGTAGTAAGCGAAGGAAGCTGTCACCAAGTTCTCATAAAACACTCGCTGCTATAAACCTTAATTCATTGATCCAACTGCATTTATTGAAGCCCACCCTCCCCAAATCGCCCAAAATTAAACTCAACTCCCCCAGAGAAATGTAGTTCTCGATCCACAGAGAAATTTCTCAGGTCCCCTAAATTGCTTAGGGCCAATAGTCCAAGATTTCCTGGGGTGATAGCTTTAAGCATAGCAACCTTATTTAGGAGGTATTGGTCAAAATGGGCCAGGGGTGCCTGGGTGCCTCAGTCCGTTACGCAGTTAAGCATCTGATTCTTGATTTCTGCTCAGGTCATGATCTCCAGGTTCCTGGGATCCAGCCACAGGTCAATCTGAGAGCAGAGCCTGTTTGGAATTCTCTCTCAAAATAAATAAATAAACATTTCTTTAAAAAAAATGGGCTAGATGGGTGAGGTAGGTGTATTAAGGAAGGCACTTGTGATGAGCACTGGGTATTGTACGTAAGTGACGAATCACTGAAGTCTATTCTTGAAACCAGTATTGCACAGTATTCTAACTAAAATTTAAATTAAAAAAGAAAATAATTCTGGTTATGATCATACAGAAAAAGAGAGAGAGAAAGAAAAGGAAACATGGTGAGGCCTTTTCTTTCCCCTCCCCCACCTTTCAGGAATCCTGGTTTTGTAAGCCAATTGAGAAAATAATATCTGGACACGTGACAGTTTATAAAGCATATGTGTACTAATTAATGACCTAAGACAACAGCATAATAGAAGCCACGAGATAATATAGAAGGGCCAAATACATGATATTGTGCATTCACGAGAGGGAGAGACCTTTGCGTGTTGGTGCAATCAAGGAGGGTATCCTGGTGGAGGTGCAAAAGAGCCGGTGGTTACAAGTCCAGAAAGAGCAAGCAGAGCATCAAGGAGAATTGTTTTTTTTTAATGTTTATTTATTTTTTAGAGAGAGTGAGTACACACACAAGAGGGGAAGGGGCAGAGAGAGAGGGAGACACAGAATCCAAAGCAGGGTCTAGGCTCTGAGCTGTCAGCACAGAGCGGGGCTTGAACCCACAAACAGTGAGATCATGACCTGAGCCAAAGTAAAACGCTTACCCTACTGAGCCACCCAGGCACCCCAAGGAGAATTGTTCTTAAGGGACCAAATAATGACCCTCATCCCCACGGGCTGGAGGAAATGCTTGGGGGATTTGAGGTTATCGTCAAGGATGGGAAAGACCCTCTGCCTTGAAGTGGGTGGAGGCCAGGTGTCCTAAGCCTCCCGAGATCCACAAAGTCCCACACTGGGGAGGACTGCCAAACTTCCAGCAGCTCCCCCCATTGAGAAGCATTATGGGACCAAGAGGTGTTCCAGAATGAAGAGCTTACATTTTAGACAACAACAGGTAAGCCATTAAATGTTTGGGAGCCAGCAGGGACCTCCTTCCCACAAACTCCCACCCCTCCGAAAGTATAAATCACCCAAAAAAGCTTATAGAAAACTGCACGATTTTCCTCTATGTGGGCCAATGCCAAATCACCCATATCAAAGGATCCAAAGGGTTCAGGCAAATAAATGTCTCCTTAAAGCAGTGATCTCCAACTACCCGCACCTTTCATTAATATGTTTTGGGGCGCCTGGGTGGCTCAGTCGGTTAAGTGTCCAACTTCAGCTCAGGTCATGATCTCATAGTTCATGAGTTCGAGCCCTGCATCGGGCTCTGTGCCGACAGCTCAGGGCCTGGAGCCTGATTTGGATTCTGTGTTTCCTTCTCTCTCTGCCCCTACCCTGCTTGCTCTCGGTCTCACTCTGTCTCTCAAAAATAAATAAATGTAATTTTTTTAAAAAACTAGTAAATGAGACCAGTACACTCTAGGCCAAGGTCCCGAGGCCGCCATACCTGGCAGAAACTAGATCTACAAATTGACCTTCTTTCTTTAGGCAGGTATGGCAAAGCCTTCCCAGAGCTAGAAGATTCCCCAGCAGGGTGTAATCTGGCCCCCTCCCCCATGACCCTTTCTAGGGTGTGAAGGATCGAGGGCACAGTGAATGTGGAGGAGGCTGTGACTGCAAGAAACAATTAGAGACTATGGCTGCTGGCAGGCTGAAAAGATAGGCCACATGCGGACGGCCCGCCAAAAAATGCTATGTTGGGTTTTTTTAATTTCCGCAGCTTAGAGTTGAGTTAATCACACCTGCGTCCATGGCCTATTATCATGAGTCCACATGAGGCTCCCTGATTGTTCTTATTCTTATGAAATCTATGTATTGTTTTTATATATGAAGTTATATATATTTGGCCTAATGGTATGACTTCTCAGCGACTTCAAGCATCAACCTGCTTTTGTGAATCCATCCATGTTGTGATCCGCATACCCACCACATCTGTCTATCCACTCCTCCAGTAATAGACTTGCAAGCCACCTCCAACTCCCACTGAAGGAAGTCAGAAAACATCACTGCAAAAAGATGCCTCTTTGACACCAAAAATCTTTTAGGGGTGTCTGGGTGGCTCAATCGGTTAAGCGTCTGACTCTTGGTTTAGGCTCAGGTCATGATCTCAGAGTTTCATGAGTTCAAGACCCACATCAGGCTCTGCACTGGCAGTACAGAGCTTGCTTGGGATTCTCTCTCTCTCTCTCTCTCTCTCTCTCTCTCTTCCCCCCTCCCCCACTCACACTGTCTCTGTCTCTCTCAAAATAAATAAACTTTAAAGAAATTTTTTACATCTTTTGAACCAAAGTTATTTCAGAAGCCACAAGCACAAAGAAAGTTCCCCCTTTTCTTCCTAAAGGTATACAAATTTTCTTTTTACTAGAGACAGACTCTTAGAAGCCCAGAGACGGCATCAGAGGAATCTGCAAACAGTCTTTACTTCATTAGTTCCTGCCCGTATATTTACCTTCCCACAACGTGCTGTCCCCGGAGGCCTAAAATTGCTTTCCTTTGTCCTGTCATTTTCCTACAAATGCACTTACGGTTCTTTGCTGAAGATGCCTCATAAGCCGAAATTTTAAGCCATAGGCTTTGACTTGCTTTCTTTCATTTCATTCTTGTGTTTCTCTGCCCGAGTTAAAAAAAATAAATAAATAAATAGAACTGTTGGTTTTTCTCTTGTTAATCTGTCTTTTAGTTACAGAGCTGAAAACTCGATGGATAGAGGTAAAGTTTTACCTCCTCCACATCAGCCTCTCATACAACACAGCAATGAACCCCTTGCTACACCTGCCCTCTGCATTACAGTTGAGAGTGGCATTCCTCGGGCGTCTGGGGGGCTCAGTCAGTTGAGCGTCTGACTCTTGATTTTGGCTCAGGTCATGATCTCACAGTTTGTGAGTTCAAGCCCCACGTCAGGATCCACCCAGAGCATGGACGCTGCTTAAGATTCTCTCTTTCTCTCCCTTTCTCTCTACCCCTCCTCTGCTCACTCTTGCTCTCTCTCAAAATAAATAAACAGGGGCGCCTGCATGGCTCAGTGGGCTAAGCGTCCGCCTTTGGCTCAGGTCATGATCTCATGGTGTGTGAGTTTGAGCCCCACATCAGGCTCTGTGCTGACAGCTCAGAGCCTGGAGCCTGCTTCAGATTCTGTGTCTCCCTCTCTCTCTGCCCTTCCCCCACTCATGCTCTGTCTCTGTATCTCAAAATAAAATTAATATTAAAAGAAGTTTTTAAAATAAAAACTTAAAAAATAAATGAAGCTCCCATATGCTGAGCCCTAGGGTTTAGACGGCCTCACTCTAGCTCTTCTGTATCCACACCCTTGCTCACAGAGACGTGATGTGCCCACCTATAGGTTGGGCCTCCCTTTCTCTATAATGCTTGGGGTATGGGGACTCTGAAATTCCTGCCCCAGTGGTCCTGATTCCAATTCCAGGCCCTGCTTGGGCCTCTCCCCTGATCCAGCTTCCTGAAAGGCCACCACTGTGTATACTCCTTGGCCCAAGGGACATGCAAGGGCTGCTATTGTGATGTGTGGCTTGAGTCAGACCTACAGGCTGGCGTGTCTGGCACATGAAACCCTATTTCAGGACATGATTTACACATGAAACCCTGTGTCAGGGCAGAGTCAAATATGGAAAGGGAAGGAGATAAACGATGAACCAGAGGTTGGAGGAAATGGAAGCCTATGAACGGAAATGGGTAGGTGAAGAGAAATCTCAAAGCTGTGGCACTTGTGACCTTTACAAGACAGCTGGATGGTGGGGCAGGGGCAGAGGGGATACAGGAGCACACAGACCAGCCTTGGGAAGAATAAAGGGGCTTCCCCTGTGTGAAGAGGAAGACAAAGTCAAGAAGGGCCTAGGGATATGCACAAGGTAGCCAGCCAGCGAAGGAGAAATCCGTCCTTTTTCCCTCCTAGCCCAGTGCCAGTGAGTCTTCCTAGAAAGAACCATGGTCTTTGGCAACAATGAAATTAATTTGAAATTTGCACTACCCACAGTTATTTGTTATGAACTTGTCTTCAAATGAAGTTTTGAACTCTTCACTATGAAGGGATGTTTGCCAATCTAGAAGCCTACGACATATATATTTAAGTTTGCTCATTTGATTTACAACTTTTAAGTACCTAGACACATGGGACATAGGCTTCTATGTGTCCTCTTGCCCGGACCCCGCATATGTAAAGTGAGAATAGCCCGCCATCCTCCTCTGTGAGAAACCAACTGCTAATCTGTGAGCATCCATGATGGGCCAGGAACTGGGCCTCCTTACGTCATTTCACTGAAATCTCCTTGCAATTTTCTGAGACAGAGAAGGCTCATGACCTGAGAACCAACGAGGTTAAGATTCTTGGCCAAGATCGCATAGCTAATAATCAAGGACCTGGACCTCCAACAAGATTCTTGCCAATCACAAGGATTTTCTTTCCACTTGATTATGCCTCGATTTATTCTAGTGTTGACGTGTGGATAAAAATGGCAGCTGCGTTGCCCTTAAGATTTATTTTCATTTGGAATGATAAATGAAACCAGCAACTGTCTCCTAATCTAAACAGAGTGTCTCCTTAGAGAGCCCAGAGTCCACCAGCCTGTCTTTCCCAGGATTCTCATAATGGTAACTACACGCTTTCCAAAGGTTCCCAACGTGCACCCTTGGAAACACAGTTTGGCTTCTGGGAAGACCCATAGATATTGTTTCACTGCAACAAATCAGGCAAGGATCTGCTCCTAACTCTAAGATAAAATAAAAGAAAGGCAACTACCAGGAAAGTTAAGAGCTGTGCTTTGGATCTGTGTGTGTTGTAAGGTTTGATAGATGGAGGCAGAGGCGAGAGGAAAGACAGAGACCAAGTTATGGAGCCAAGAAGGCCTTTATTGGAGTCTGCAATTCCCGGGTGAGGTTCCGTGACTCTGGAGCGGGGAGTCAGGGAAGTCGCACCTGGTATGGGAGAGCAGGGTGTTTTATGGGTGCAAGAGTTCTGGGTTTGAGCTCAGGTGGGCCGATAGCCAATTAGGGGCATCTCTGGACGGTGGCAGGATTCAATTGGCTGTCCACTTCGGTGGGGAGGGGGATGCTGGAATTCCATGGCGAGGCATTCCAGTTTGAGAGAGTCCAGATTGGAGAGTGGGGGTTGTCGGTCCCTGGCGGTGCCTGGAACTATTATCTGCCCCGCAATAAAATGGCCGCTGGTGCTTTTCAAATGGCTCGGGTCATCCCAGGTTTGTAAGTGGGGGTTGTCAGTGCTCACAGCTCTCCACAGCAAAGTGGCTGCTCAGTTGCCTTCCCATGGCAACTCTTACGTGTGTGTGTGTGTGTGTGTGTGTGTGTGTGTGTGTGCGCGCGCGCGCGCGCGGGGGGGCGGGGGGGGGGGGGGGGGCAGATTTTTCCATGAATCACTAATCAATTCCTCCTGCTGATAAATATCAGAGCCCTCTTAAGAGTTTTCTTCTTTATATTTGAAAAGCCATTTCTACCTTTACATCCATTAAAAAAAAATCTAACTGTCAAAGAAGCAGACATATTTCCCTACTACTTTTATCAGCTTTCAAAATCACGTATCCGATCATGTTACTCCCCTATTTTAGATGCTTCAATGGCCTCAACTCCCTGTCAGATCAAATCCAAGTTCTTTAGCATGACATTCAAGGCATTTTAATATTGGAATCAAGCCAATTATTTGAACTTCAGTGCCTACCATTCCCCTCCTTAAAATTTTTTTAATGTTTATTTATTTTTGAGAGAGAGAATGTGCACGTGAGCTGAGGAGGGGCAGAGAGAGAAGGAGGCAGAGGGTCCTAAGCAGGATCTGTGCTGATTGTGATGAGCCTGACTTGGGGCTCAAACTTACAAACCGTGAAATCACAACCTGAGCTGAAGTCAGACGCTTAATTGGCTGAGCCACCCAGGTTCCCCTCCACTCTTTAAATATTCCAAAAAACACACCATTTGCCAAATAGTCCTTACTCACTTCATATCTGTGTGTTTGTATATTCAAGCCCCTGCCTTTTTCACTGTGCCTGCTGACACTGTATTTATTCTCCAAGATCCCTTCCAGAACAACTCCTCCAAAGCTTCTCGAAGCATCTAGACAAGCGACTGCCAAAGTTTTGTAGCACAGACATTATCAATATTTACAAAGGAAGTTCTAATGTAGGATTGTCTGCTTGGACTTTGCTCATGCACACCTAAGTAGATACCTACCATAACATGTAGGACAAGTTAGAATCAAAAAGAAACAAACAAACCCAGGAAGAATATCACCTCAGAATAAAGGAAGAGTTTTTCAATTTCATGAATGTAGTTTAATGAAAATTTCACTCATTTGGTTGCTCTCAATTTTCTCCCTTTGCCACAGGAAAACGATGGTAACAAAAAACCAGCCATGGATAACTGGGAGTCACTGTCCCAGACGACAGACAGAACTGGCTGTTCCATCGTCTTAGAATACTTTATAGAGATTTGCAACCTTGAGTTGTGTTTATTTCACTGGATCTCTCCTATTCTCTCTCCACTAATTATTGAATTTTTGAGTATTGGGATGATTATTAATACTTTTTGTATTCCAAGCATCTGGCACATAGTAGATGCTCAATAAATGTCTGTGAAACCAATTTTTAAAAATTTTTTAATGTTTATTTATTTTTGAGAGACAGAGCATGAGCATGGGAGGGGCAGGGAGAGGGGGAGATACAGAATCCAAGGCAGGCTCCAGGCCCTGAGCAAGCTGTCAGCACAGAGCCCAAAGTGGGGCCTGAACCCGCAAACTGTGAGACATGACCTGAGCTGAAGTAAACTGCTTAACCAACTGAGCCACCCAGGCGCCCCTATGAAATCAAGTTTTATACAAATGACCGTGCATACGAGGAATGCCAAGGCAGGCTGGTCCCAAACAAAAACAAAAACAAACACATAGCAAAAACAAAATGAAACAACAACAAAAGTGGTCCTTATCCTTCCATAAGAGAACGTAGTTCCATTTCTGAATTTTTTTTTTTTTATCACTGATAGTGGTGAACCTTGATATACCATCTGTCAAGATCATTGTTGGTCAAGGATCTGCAGGGAGCATGTGTTAGACAAAGCTCTCCTCCTCTAGGTCATAATCATCCTCTCCTTCATCAACATCCTTAAAAAGTATCCTCTTGCTCACCCTGTAGGCTTCAAGGGATTTCACAAAAGGACAATTTCATCTGCTCTTTGAGGTTGGCTGTACATTAGTGGGGCTGCTGTAGATAATATAATAGTCTAACTCCAATTAGATGTTTTTTTAAAGAAGGTAATTTATTGGTTCACATAAGTGAAAAGTTGCTCAGGTAAAGTTTGATTCAGCAGCTCACTGAATGCCACCTTGACCTCTTCCTGTCTTGCCACTTTGCCTTCGGCATGGTTTTCTTCGTCTAGCATTGACCTCGTTTATGGTCCTGAGAGGCATAGCTGTCCACCGCTCCACACCCTATATGCTCTTTCTTCCTCATCTTGCAGGAAAAAAAATAACTGCCCGAACCTTCCCACAAATGCAATCTGAATATAATAGTTGAGGTTACGAGGTTACCCACCCACCCCACCCCATCCCCTCTGAACTGATACCAGTAGAATGAAATTCACTGATTGTCTGTTTGGAATCTCAGGCCTCAGTTCTTGGAGCTAGAGATGGAGCCAGTGTTCCAGGAAACACGTCAATACCCTCATGGAAACCTGGAGTTACCGGGAAGAGATAAAGAAACACTAGTTGGCAGCAAATACCTGTTACCATCAGGACGGTGAGAAGTATCCTGAAAAACCTTAAGACTTTAAACAAATATACTTATGGATGTTTAACGATCTCTTTCTCTCACTCAAAAGAACAAGAGTGATGTCCTCCCAAATCTCACATCCCACCCCCACAAAAAGCAGCCACATTAGTCTTTCTCTAACAAAGTAGAATTTAAAGATCCCTTCTAGAAAAAGATGGATGACGATAAAGGAGCCATTTCAGGAGCTGACCCAGGAAGTAATGATTAATTGTATTCTTGCAGGCTGAACTGTCCAATGTACTAGAGGGCATCATCTTTCTTCCAGCTTCTAAGGAGGTCAAGAGATTCTTTGCCTCTGGCAGTGAGATATGAATGGAAGGTTAGTCACTTGATCCTCCCACAAAAGCAATAATTCACTACCTCCAAGGCAAACTCTCCAAAGGAACCCTTTTGAGGGACTGTATGAGACCAACCTACTCAGCTACAATGGACAAATGCTCAGATGCTCTTTTCACGGGAGCCTGCTTTCACCTGAAAAATTCAGACTAGCTGCCAATCTAGATGAAATTCCCCCAGATGAGTGCTTCATGATGGACTATCATTATCTAAGAAATGAGTAAGGTTTATCATGTTAAAAGGTAATAAGACTCAGGGCACCTGGGTGGCTCAGTCCATTATGCATCTGAGTCCTGATCAGGTCATGATCTCATGGATCGTGGGTTTGAGCCCCATGCTGGACTCTGTGCTGACAGCTCACAGTCTGGAATCTGCTTCAGATTCTGTGACCCCACTCTCTGCCCCTCCCCTTCTTGCACTCTGTCTCTCTGTATCTCAAAAATGAGTAAACATTTAAAAAAAAATTTTAAAGGTAATAAGACTCAAATTTTGCCTTACAATTTTGGGTTGAGAGTTCAGCTCCAGTTAAAAATTTAATTACCTTTGAGATAAACTATTTTAAAAAATGGTGCCAAAGGGGGCACATGGGTGGCTTAGTTGATTAAGTGACCACCACTTCATTTTTGGCCTCAGGTCATGATCTCATGCTTCATGAGTTTGAGCCCCACATGTTATCTGCTTTTCACTGAGAATATCCTGTTATCCTATGATGTGTAAGTTACCTCATTGTAATTAGAGTAGTTCTGCAAAAATGCCTCTGTAAAACCTGTCTCTGTGCCCTTTTCAAAGCATCTTATCACTGAGAATTATTTGTAGTAGAAATTCCACTTTTTGATGTCATGTTAACACTGAAATCTATAAATAAAGGCACAAAACCTGGCAAGGGAGAGATGCCAGGCTGGTGACCAAGAAAGAAAGAAACACAGGGCTCTCTCACTCCATTTTTCTGCTGACACCGTCACCCCTTCAGGGGACCCTGGACCTGCTGGAGCTGCACTCTGGCAGTGGTTGCAGACCTATCTACTGAAACTTGGCAGGCCAGAAAGGAATGGCAGGAAATCTTCAATGTGATGAACAGAAAAAGTATGTAGCCAAGAATCCTTTATTCAGGAAACCTGTCATTCAGAGTAGAAGGAGAGATAAAGGTGTTCCCAAATAAACAAAAATTGAGAGAATTCATCACCAATACACCAGCCCTACAAGAAATCCTGAGGACTCCATGAGGGAAATGTTGCAAGGAACACGAGGTACCAGAGACACCACTACATGCATGAACCCTACAGAGAACACAATGATTTTAAACCCATATTTTTCAAGAATAACACTGAATGTAAATGGACTAAATACTCAATCATAAGACATAGGGTAGGAGAATGGATAAAAAAACAAAATCCATCTATTTGCTGTCTTCAAGAGACTCATTTTATACCTGAAGGCACCTTCAGATTGAAAGTAAGGGGATGGGTAAATATCTATCATGCAAATAGAAGTCAAAAGAAAGCCAGAATAGCCATACTTATATCGGACAAACTGGACTTTAAAGTAAAGGCAGTAACAAAAGATGAAGAAATTCATTGTATAATAATCACAAGGTCTATCCATCAGGAAGAGCTAACAATGATAAACATCGATGCACCAAATTCGGGAGCACCCAAGTACATAAAACAAATAATCACAAACAGAAACAATCTTATTGATAAGAATGTGCTAATTGCAGGGTATTTAAATATTCCATTTACAGCAATGTAAGTGGAGTATCAACCAGACAGAGAATCACTAAGGAAACAATGGACCTGAATGACACATTGGACCAGATGGATTTGACAGATATATTTAGAACTCTACATCCTGAGGCTATGGAATTCACTTTCTTCTCGAGTGCACATGGTACATTCTCCAAGACAGAACACATACTAGGTCATAAAGCAGCCCACCATAAATATAAAAGGAATGAGATATACCATGCAACTTTCAGATCACAATGCTATGAAACTTGAAATCAATCACAGAAAACGTCTGGAAAACCTCCAAAAACATGGAGGTTAAACACCACCCTACTGAAGAACGATTGGGCCAATCAGGCAATTAGAAAAGAAATTTAAAAATATATGGAATGAAATGAAAATGGAAAATACAACAATCCAGACTCTTTTGGACACAGCAAAGGCATTCCTAAGAGGAAAATACATAGCAATCCAGGCCCACTTCAAGAAACTAGAGAAAGCACAAATTCAAAATCTAACAGAGCACCTAAAGGAACTAGAAGGGGAGCAGCACGAGCACCCCAAACCCAAGAAATAATAAAGATCAGGGCAGAAAAAAACAGTATAGAATCCAAACAAACAAACAAAAACAGTTGAACAGATCAATGAAATCGAGAGTTGGTTCTTTGAAAAAATAAAATTGATAAACCTCTAGCCAGGCTTCTCAAAAAGAGAGAGAGAGAAAAAAGAGCACATAATAGACAAAATCACAAATAAAATGATCTATTACAACCAATCCTTCAGCAATACCAGCAATTATCAGATAATACTATGAAAAATTATATGCCAACAAACTGGACAACCTAGAAGAAATGGACAAATCCTAAACACACATACACTACCAAAAATTCAAACAGGAAGAGGTAGAAAATCTGAACAGACCCAAAACCAGTGAAGAAATCGAATCAGTTATCAAAAATCTCCCAATGAATAAGAGCCCGGGGCCAGATGGCTTCCCAAGGGAATTCTACCAGACATTTAAAGCAGAGTTAACACCCATTCTTCTCAAGCTATTCCAAAAAATAGAAATAGAAGGAAAACTTTTGGACTCATTCTATGAAGCCAGCATCACTTTGATTCCCAAACCAGAGATCCAGCAAAAAAAGAGAACTACAGGCCAATATCCTTAATGAATACAGATGCAAAAGATACTCAACAAGATACTAGCAAATCAAATTCAACAGCATATAAAAAGAATTATCCACCATGATCAAGTGGGATTCATTCCTGGGTTACAGGGCTGGTTCAATATTCGCAAATCCATCAATGTGATCCATCACATTAACAAAAGAAAGGATAAAAACCATATGATCTTCTCGATAGATGCAGAAAAAGCATTTGACAAAATACAGCATCCTTTCTTAATAAAAAGCCTCAAGATAGTAGGATAGAAGTAACCTATTTAAACATCATAAAAGCAGTTTATGAAAAGCCCACAGCTAATATCATCCTCAATGAGGAAAAACTGAGAGCTTTCCCCCTGAGATCAGGAACACGACAGGGGTGTCCACTCTCACCACTGTTGTTTAACATAGTGCTGGAAGTCCTGGCATCAGCAATCAAAAAACAAAAGCAAATAAAAGGCATCAGAATTGGCAAAGATGAACTCAAACTTTCACTTTTTGCAGATTTCATGATACTCTACATGGAAAACCTGACAGACTCTACAAGAAGCCTTCTAGAACTGATCCACGAATTCAGCAAAGTCGCAGGGTACAAAATCAATGCACAGAAGCCAGTTGCATTTTTATACACCAATAATGAAGCAACAGAAAGAGAAATCAAAAAACTGATCCCATTCACAATTGTACGATAAACCATAAAATACCTAGGAATAAACCTAACCAAAGATATAAAAGACCTATACAATGAAAACTATAGAAAACTTATGAAGGAAATTGAAGACACAAAGAAATAAAAAAAAAAACATTCCATGCTCATGGATTGGGAAGAATAAACATTGTTAAAATGTCATTATTACTCAAAGCAATCTACACATTCAGTGCAATCCCAATCAAAATTGTACCAGCATTCTTTGCAAAGCTAGAACAAACTATCCTAAATTTCCTATGGAACTATAAAAGACCCCGAATAGTCAAAGTGATATCAAAGAAGAAAACCAAAATGGGAGGCATCACAATCCCAGACTTTAGCCTCTACTACAAAGCCGTCATCATCAAGGCAGTATGGTATTGGCACAGAAACAGACACATAGACCAATGGAATAGATTAGGGAACCCAGAACTGGACCCACAAATGTACGGCCAATTAATCTTTGACAAAGCAGGAAAGAGTATCCAATGGGAAAAAAAGACAGCCTCTTTAACAGACAGTGTTGGGAGAACTGGACAGCAACATGCAAAAGAATGAAACCAGAGCACTTTCTTATACCATACACAAAAAATAAACTCAAAATGGATGAAGGACCTGAAAGTGAGACAGGAAACCATCAAAACCCTCAAGGAGAAAGCAGAAAAGAACCTCCTTGACCTCAACTGCCCCAACTTCCTACTCGGCACAACCCCCAAAGGCAAGGGAATCAAGAGCAAAAATGAACTTTTGGGACCTCATCAAGATAAAAGCCTTCTGCACAGCAAAGGAAACAATCAATAAACTAATAGGCAACCGACGGAATGGGAAAAAAGATAGTTTCAAATGATATATCGGATAAAAGGCTAGTATCCAAAATCTATAAGGAACTCATCAAACTCCACACCTGAAAAACAAATAACCCAGTGAAGAAATGGGCAGAAGACATGAACAGACACTTCTCCAAAGAGGACATTCAGATGGCCAACAGACACATGAAACGATGCTCAGTGTCACTCATCATCAGGGAAATACAA
>NC_043705.1:11459307-11467278 GCF_006229205.1 Suricata suricatta
AAACTGAGGGCTGATGGGGGAGGGGGAGAGGGGAAGGCAGGTGATAGACATGGAGGGGGGCACTTGTGGGGATGAGCACTGGGTGTTATATGGAAACCAACTTGACAATAAACTATAAAAGAAAAAAATAAAATGAAGAAAATTAAAAAACGGAAGTCGTGTTTTCTCAAATGTGTAGTCAGAGGAAGATGAGGAGCCTCAAATCCTGACACCCCCATTCATACCATCTAGCACAAAACAAGGGAAGGGCACTCTAAACTTCGAAACCCATATGACTTCTTCGCCAGTCCGCGTCTCCTCATCCAAATGCTTTTTCCAGAGATCAGCTCCCTGGTCTCCTTCAGCAACTGCTCACATTTGGCTGTCTGAAAACCACCAGCCAATTTCTAGGGTCTCACAGGAAATAAATAAAAAGCCATACAAGTGCCTGTAAAATTCTGCAAGACCCTATCCGATACCTCAACCTGCCAGGAACCCTCCACCCTGATGGAACCCGAAACAGCCTGTCGGCAAATTTCAGCCTTGACTTCTCCACCACCCAGCTGTGCACCTGCAAGACGCAGC
The DNA here is from genome assembly GCF_006229205.1 of Suricata suricatta. Lineage (NCBI taxonomy): Eukaryota > Metazoa > Chordata > Mammalia > Carnivora > Herpestidae > Suricata > Suricata suricatta. The sequence goes on from NC_043705.1 coordinate 11,459,872, forward strand.
ATTTCCCCGCTCAGCCTTCCTGCCCAGCCAGAGCACTAGATTAGCTCCAAAACCTGTCTCTTTTTCAGTCTTATGAGGCTTGGAGAGATTTTGAGGTAGCCAGTTAACTTCCCTTCTTTTCCCCTTCATTTGGTGTCAACATTCACACAAGCTCATTTCAGTAAAGCCACAGAGCTACCAGAGCTGTCTTAAATAGGAATGCACCGTAGACTTGCTCTTTTCTGCTTTTTCCTGGATGTTCACAGCCACTTCCCCGCTCTTTACTACTGGGTAAATAAGTATCATTTCTCTCTTTTAATCATCACACAGAAAGTCTCCAAATCCAAGTGCAAAATGGTGGTCCCACAGAGGCAACACCACACAATTATAGGTCTGTAGCTTGACATAATCCGAGGAAGCAATTTACAATGTCAAATAGCGCGCAATTTCTTTGTGCTTCATAAAGACATCCTATCCATTTGTAGAATTGCTAGTAAATCAACATAATTTGTTTTCCCTGAGACCGCATTCGGCTAGGGGAGCCTCCTTCAAAACTGCTGAAATGACTACAATTATATAAAATTATTGCATCTCACAATAAGGAAATTCCCTATAATTGGTCATGCAAATGAAGTACGATAATGCATCTATAATTTAGACACAGAGGATTATCCTTGAAAAAGCAGTCTGTTGTTCCCAACCTAATTTCTCCAGGGTTTTCTCTGCTTCATAAAATCCCTGAATTCTACAATTCAGCAGATATTAGCAAGAAAACACACTTTGCTTGGGGGCATTATATTCAAATACAGTGTTATGTCAAATATTTGCCGTATTTGAATGCAAACCTGCCATTCCTCATGATGTCTGCCACTGCGGAATGGAGAATAATTAGGCTTCGTTTTGATGCAGCTGACAGGCAGATTTCCCCCCCCCCCCCAAAAGTCTAAGGAAAGCCTGCAGGCGAGTCAATGGTATCTAGTTCCACACACCTGACATCACCAAAGAAAACGGATCAGAGCCCACACTGGGGCTGTTTGTAAATCTCTTCCCCTGAGCTTCTCCAGTACAAGGAAGGATTCACCCTTCTTTGTTCCGTGTTGCTTTACAGATCTGGATATGGCTTTCATCAAAGAATGTCCTTGAAATTCAAAACGGCAGTTTCTTCTGGGGGCAAGGAGCCTTAGATAAAACCAAGAAGCCTGGATGCTAACAGCTTTTTGACTGACGAGCCCAGTGATCACGATCAAGTCAATTTGCTTTCCTATCCCATCTCCTCAAGTATAAAATGAACGAATCTGAGGTACATAATCCCTATGCTATCCTTTCACTATAAAATATTATGAATCCAGGACCTGGGTGGCTCAGTCAGTTAAGCATCCGACTCTTGATTTCAGCTCAGATCATGATCTCAATAGTTAGTGAGATCGAGCCCTGAGTCAGGTTCCATGCTGACAGCGTGAAGCCTGTTTGGGATTCTTTCTCTCTCCCTCTCTCTGCGTCTCTCTCTCTCTCTCTCTAAATAAACTAACTTAAGTATATATAATTTATATATGTATGCCATATATATATTATGAATCTGTTAAGAGGTTCTTGTCCTAGATGTATCAAAGAATTGGAGCCCCAAGACTGGAATGGGGAGACAGAGTTTGAGTAGATAAGTACAGTACCCTTTCAACACTGAAAGAGGACCCACAGCTGGAGGAAGCATGACAATGACTCCAAGAAGTTCTACCTGCATCCTTTTAAGTCTGTTCTGGGTACACATAAATTCGGCTTTGATTGACATTTTTATTGACAGCTTGTGGTTTATATCACATTTTGACTTCATACATGTGCCTACCAATGATGCGTTTTGTTATAATTGTGTGTACTTATGTGTTGTATACTTATGAAGGTCTAATGAGCTTTTGTTGTGACCATAAAGGTACTTAAGGGCTAGTTGCATCCTTTGTGTGCATGCTCAGCTCTTGGAAGTCACCTTGTGGTTTTTGAGCCAGTCCTGTGGCTAGTTAGCCTTTCCTGTTCTGTTAGCCCTTAGATGTGGCTCTGAAGGTGTGGCTATAACCCTCAGGGGTGGTCTGAGCATGTGGCCATTACCTGCTTTAGCCCTCCTCATTCATACCTAGCTAACTGCCCAACAAATCTACTGATGATAAATGTTTGCTGTCACAGAAAAGGTCCCTATGGAGTTACAGCAAAAACATGACATCCAGACCAACAGGCTAGCGGCTGGATCCCAGTTAGGGTATTAGCTATATGAATCTATAGAAGGAAGCTCTCCAAACCTTAGCTTTTTCATCTAAGAAATGAATGTAGTGGAGAATTAAGTGTTTCCCTGATACATGATTACCACTAAAAATCCTAGCCCACACCCTGGAATAATTAAAGCAAACCTAGGCAAAGCTGTGCAGTAAGTCAAGATGAAGCCCCATCTCCCTGCATTTTTCATTTTCCTTTGAGCTGACACTCCTGCCTTCATGCTGCTTCCTTCTTGCAAACATAACTATCCAGCCACACTACAATGAGGGAGATACAACATATGAGCAGTATTTATTTTTTATTTGAGTGCGGTTGACACACAATGTTATGTAAGAACACAAGTCTGAACCTAGCAGACGCCATGACAGGCTTTGTTTCCCCTCTAAACTAGAAGGCCTAAGGTCAGTCGCTCCGGAACCATTTGGCCGTTTGGCAGTTATACATTACCGGGGCAAAAGCAGACCACTGCGGTATCCAATCAGGAAAGGCCAGCTACCTCTCCCCACATTCCTAAGGGTAAGGCCTGCAGATGCGAACTTTAGATAAGCCCCTGTTACCTAGTGTTAAAGTTAACCCCACAGTCACCAAACAAGACCCTGAACTCACTCTGTAATTGGTTAATTTCAAAGATACCCTAAATGTTGTAATTGGGTCCCGCCAAAAGTAACGAACGCTCTGAACAGTGTGTATGGTTAGAGCTGCTGCCAATACTGTTGTACCATTATGATTGGGTCTTTGTACCTATGTCACCATCTCCTGTAACTCCCCCTTCCCAAACTCCTAAAAGTCCTGCCCCGCCTTTGTTCGGGGCTCGCTCGCTCTCAGCATGGATCCACCACGCCTGTAAAGTCTGTGAACCCGAGTTTAGGCCCCGGCGAGCCTAAATTCATAATAAAGCCCTTTGCTTTTGCCTGCGTGCTTCAGCCTCCCTGGCGGTCTCTGGTTTCTGGGGGTGATAAAGAAATCTTGGGTACAACAGTTACATTAGTTTTGGGTGCACAACATAGTGATTCAACATCTCTACACCTCATGCTATGTATAAACTGTATTTATTTGGAGAGAGAGGGAGAGCAAGAGAAAGAAAATTTCAAGCAGGATGTATGCAATCAGCACAGAGCCCAATGTGGTGCTCAAACCCACTAACTGAGAGATCACAAGCTAAGCCGAAGCCAAGAATTGGAAACTCAACTGATGGAACCACCCAGGCGCCCCTGAACTGTATTTCTATGCAACACAGCACAGAGGCTAATAGCACAATTCCTAGATTCAGACAGACCTGTGTTCAAATTTTAACTTTATCCTTCACTAGTCAAGTCACTCTGGGCAAGATAGTTAATTTCCCCAAATTTCAATTTCTCCATTTGTAAAAATGAGGATAATAATCTCTGCCTATATACAGTTGGTATAAGGACTAATGATGTTGATGTTCATTAATATCATTTGATAGTCACGGTGATGTTCACAACGGGCTTAGTATTATGCTACTGAGCATCCGATACACAATGGTGCTGGTGCTTACTCCCTCATCCTGATAATGGCTCAAGTTCAGCTTGTAAATAAATACAAACTTGCTGTCTTTACGCAGGAACATGAGCCACACTTCCCCTCTCCTGCCCAGCTGATGTGTAAAAATTTATTTGAAGGCTTCGTATTCTACCTTTTTCAAATTGCTTTATTCTTTTCAGCCCTCCGTTTACTTCCCTTACTCTCTCCTCCAGCTTTCTGGTAAAACCACGACCACAGCAGCCTCTCCAGTCCCATTTACATAGGATTCCATGCTCAAATTTTTAGGATCCCTAGTCCTTTCTCCTTCATTCTTCTACCCAGACAATCATGAGTACTTTGATGAGTACCTTTATGTGTCTTTGAATGAGTACCTTCTATTTGCAGTCTTGGTTCGGAGCTGGGAATACAAAAACAGCAGAGACTATACTGGGCAGGTAATGGGCAGAACTGAGAGAAGAGACATTGAGGAGGCAACATCAACAAGACCGGAGGAGGTGGGGCACCTGGGTGGCTCAGTCGGTTAAGCCTCCGACTTTGGCTCAGGTCAGATCTCACAGTCGTGGGTTCCAGCCCTGCGTCGGGCTCTGTGCTGACAGCTAGCTCAGAGCCTGGAGCCTGCTTTGGATTCTGGTCTCCCTCTCTCTCTCTCTGCCCCTCCCCACTCATGCTCTGTCACTCTCTGTATCAAAAATAAATTTAAAAAATAAAAAACAGGACCGGAGGATCCATGAATACAGCAGATCGGAAGTGAAGTTCACTCCTTTTAATTCCTCCCCAGGTTCTTCTAGAAGTTTTGTGTGACTGTGCTTTTGTCTGCATATTCACCTCTACTAAGCACCACAGTGAGGTAGATTGTATGATATCAGGAATGTTAATGTAAGAGGGAGAAATTTATTTTAACTTTTAGTAATTTGGGGAACCATTTTCTACTAGCTAACACTGGCAGAAAATGATTTAAAGAAAGGCAAGTGTCAAGTACTTAACTCCACTTAGTGATTTGGTTTGGGACCTTCAAAGTCATTTTTTAAAATGTTTTGGTATTTTAATTTTATTTTTTGACAGAGTGAGCATGAGTGACGAGGAGAAGAGAAAGAGAGAGACACAGATTCCAAAGCAGGCTCCAGGCTCTGAGCTGTCAGCACAGAGCCTGATGTGGGGCTCGAACTCACAAACTGTGAGATCATGACCAGAGCTGAAGTCAGACGCTTAACTAACTGAGCTATCCAGGTGCCCCAGGGCCTTCAATGTCCTTAAGAGTAATTCAGTCTTTTAAGAGTCAGGAATATACTGATTTTTTAAAAAATCCAAAACAGAACATCTATATGTGCTTAACTGTACAAAGGAACAAATGCTATTCTGGAACCACACAGTTAACAAGCAGCCACACTTAAAGTGTAAAAAGCTGACAATCTGGACATGATTTGTTTATTGCTTCCCCATAAGGCAAATAAGGAAGAAGGCTGGGACTTCTTGAGACCCCAAAATTAGAGATAGGAAAGTGTGCAAGAGATCAATGGCCTCCAACAACAAGGCAGAAGTCCAGGAGCAAGAAGGAAAACAATCAGAAGGGGGCGGGTGCTGTTCAGGGACAGACTCCAGAAGCAGCAACATGGGTACCCAGCTTTGTCTTCCTTTCCTGCAGTGTAACCCACCTCTCCCATTTCTCTTCGTCGTCCTGACATCCATACAGTCTATCTAAAATCTCTTGTATCCATTGAAAGGGTTGTATCTATGTACAGAGAAGCAGGTCAACAATATGGAAACCCGTTCTGAAGGCAGAAAAGAAATTGCAAGAAAATCCTCTACCAGTGACATCTCTTAGAGATGCATGATGACCTCCCATCTCCAGACAACCCCATCAAAGAATGACAGAACCCCACATGACTGCCAGCTCTTTGGCTAAATGGATTGTAAGATGGGAAATATCTCACTTTTCTTCATAACCTTCCATTGTTCGATCACTGACCAACACAAAGCTCTTATTATCAAATCGGTTATCTCTTACAGCAATTCTAGCCCCGTCCTTCTTCCTATGGCCTTCCATGGAGATCAAGAGCCACTAGTCAACATTCTCTCTGTAATTCTTCATAATCACAACTACAGGATCATTAGGAGACCCTTTGTCATTTTCCTATACACATTACATAACATTATTAGTTTTGTCCCCTGGGACTCTCCCTCTAATTCACCCCTTTGATAATGTCTACCATGCTAGTCTCTCTGGTTTTCCCTATCACTTTCAAATAAAGAAGCAAACTGGAGATAAGAAGTTTAGAACCAATAAAAAGGCACACTAAGAAGATATATACACGGTCTCACTTTTAGAACACGGTTTTCCCAATGGCATACTAATTTTGAAGCGTTCTTTAAAATGTCATTGTTCATTAATGCTCAACGTTGGAACTCTCTTTCAATTCTATGCATCTTCTGTATGCTGAAACAGTTAAGTTTTCAAACTTAAGTTGTCAAACAGTCTTCTTTCTTATTAAAAAAAAAAAAACCTCTTAAATATTAAAAAAATTCCAGTTGTTAGAGTTGTGGCTTAGGGAATCTGCCAAATAGAGCTATAATTGAACTGCAAACCTGAAAGTGGAGTGATGGTCCAGCAAAACTACTCTCCTTCTAGCCTTGTCACTAAGGACATCCATGTGCCTGATCTAATGACACTTTCTGGCTTCATTGATGTGACCCCTCATCAGCCATCCCCAAAGAAATCCTTCATTGAAATAGCTCTTCTCTTCCCTTGTACGACGGCATGCTCTGGGTTTCTCTCTTCCTTCTCCACTATTCCTTCTTGATCTTCGTCACCCACACCTCCAAATCCTCTTGTAAACTTCAACTTCTTAAGTTTTTCAAAGTCCATTTTGAGCCACCTGCTCTTCTCTTATTTGAAGCCCTCCCTTCTATGGTTTTAATTACCACTTAGAATCCAAGGACTTCCAATGCATAATTTCAGTCCAGATGTTTATTTGATGTCCCATAAAAATATAACTAACCAACTGTTGACAGCTCCATTTAAATATCTAGCAAGCAACTTCAACTCTACATGTCTCAGACTGAAGATACCATCGCTTCCCCCACAGCTCACCCCTACACCAGGCAAATCTGTGTGCTGTGCTTCCAACATGTCCAGGTTCAAGAGGTGCTCTTAGTGATAGACACAAAATGATATTTCTGGGATCAAGTTCATCATCCCACGGGGTGTGAGAGGAGCAGGCAAATTGCTAACCAGGCTGACCAGGCTCTTACGCCCTTTACTGTACACAAATATTCTACAGATAGAACAGAATCAATATGACACATGGACTATTAGCCAGCCATAAAAAGGACGGAAATTCCAACACAGGCTACAACACGGATCAACCTTGAGGACATTATGAAATAAGCCAGTCACGGAAGGACAAACACTGCCTGATTCTACTTCTAGAAAGTACCTAGAGAATCAGATCCATAGCAGAGAAAGTAGAATGGCGGTTGTGGGGGGTGTGGGGGAAGAATGGGGAATTAGTGTTTCATGGTCACGGTTTCAGTTTTGCAAATTAAGAGCTCTGCAGGCGGACAGTGGTGGTGGCTGCCCAACACTGTGAACGTAATGAACCCTACTGAACCCCACGCTAAGAATGGTTAGGGTAGTAAATGTGATGTTACATGCATCTTACCAAA
>NC_043705.1:11467378-11468610 GCF_006229205.1 Suricata suricatta
CTCGTTTGTATCAGAAGCTAGACTCTTTCTAGACCTTAGCATGGATAGGAGTTTTCTCCATTGGGAAAGCATGATTTTGAACAGACTATGACCCTATAAAATTTTCTCCAGCAAATTGAGGTCGACACTGCACTTCTGGCTTCTGTGTTGCTCGCGGGTAGTGCTGAGTTCATGAATAGTGCTCCCCAGTGGTGTTCAGGCTCTCCTCTCTCACATGGTTGATTTCATGTTCCTGGAGATCAGGGACCATGCTTCATATGTCTTTTTTACCTCCCATATCACATTCATTTGACATTAAATCTAGTGAAAGTATTTTGAATATGACATTTTTCCTGTGATTGCAGAAATAATTTCTTACATAGTCTCAAGAATAATTAGACCAAGCACAGCTGGCAGCATAAGCAAGTGCTCCAGGGTTCAGGGTACAGTGGAGAGTTTCCATTGTGGGAGGTGTTTGAGAAGACCACGGCACTGCCATCCATGTGGATCTGTGCGCGGAGATGGAAGGGACCAGAACAATTTATCCAGCTTTCAGTTTAAAGGAATGCAGTTGAGATCAGTGATGTCTGGCATTTGGACCCCTTTGAAAAGATAATGAAAACTATGGGCTCTTTCACTAGAAAAAGGTAAAGCCCTACAATTTTGGTTCAAGTTTGAGGAAGCTCACAAAATTCTTAGAGCCCATCCCTGGATTCATTAAAGGCCTATGGACTCCAGTTTAGAACACCTGGTCTAACCTATGGTCTCATAACATATTGTATAAGGGCTTTTCTTCTGGATGCTCTGTGGCCCTGTTAGTGATAGACACAAAGAGAGAGAGACAGTGCGAGCAGGGGAGGGTCAGAGAGAGAGGGAGATACAGAATCTGAAGCAGGCTCCAGGCTCTGAGCTAGCTGTCAGCACAGAGGCTGACGCAAGGATTGAACCCACAAACTGTGAGATCATGACCTGAGCCAAAGCCGGACGCTTAACCGACTGAGCCACCCAGGCACCCCTGGCCTAAATTTCTTAAGATGCATCTTAAAATGGTCTGTACTTGTCTTATTCTTCTCAGAGCTGGAGAACTAAGGCCTCATCCCCAGAGGATCAAAAAGAGGTATCTACAACTCCTAAAATTTACTCGTGAAATCTGTATTTCTTTCCTTTGCAATTAAATTAAATCATATCAGATGTTCACAGTTTCCTTAAACCATACATGATAGATAAGTAGACAGATAGATTGGTGGTAGATA
>NC_043705.1:11468710-11513105 GCF_006229205.1 Suricata suricatta
TGAACACCACTGGGGAGCACTATTCATGAACTCAGCACTACCCGCGAGCAACACAGAAGCCAGAAGTGCAGTGTCGACCTCAATTTGCTGGAGAAAATTTTATAGGGTCATAGTCTGTTCAAAATCATGCTTTCCCAATGGAGAAAACTCCTATCCATGCTAAGGTCTAGAAAGAGTCTAGCTTCTGATACAAACGAGAAAAAAAAAAAAAAAGAGGTGCTCTTACAAGGAACCCAGAACCATGGCTCATCCCTTCCTCCCTTCACCCTCCACATCTAATAAGTCGCCCATTTCTATTAATTCTACTTCCTAAATTTCTCAAGTGAATTTATTTCTCTCCATTTTCCTTCCTTTTTCCTTGGTCTCAGCCATGGTCTCCTCTCCCCCTGGACTTCTGAAAAACCTCCTAACTGCTCTATCAGATCTGGTTTTGTTGTTGTTGTTGTTGTTGTTGTTGTTTTGAGAGTGGGGGCAAAGAGGGAGAGAAGTGATCTCAAGCAGGCTCTAAGCTCAGCATGGAGGCCAAAGAAGGGTTCAATCCCAAGACCCTGGGATCAGGACCTTAGCCAAAATCAAGAACTGGATGGTTAACTGACTGAGGCACCGAGGTGCCCCTTCAAGACCTATTCCTATCCTCTCCAATAAATCCTTCACCTTGAGGGCAGGGTGGTATTTTTAAACACAAAGTCACAATGTCACTCCCTTGCTTAAAACCCATTTCTATTACATTTAGTCTACAAGATCTGAGATCTTGAACATCTCCAGCATGATATGGTCCTGCCTAATCTGGCTTATGTCCATTTCCTAACATGAGCTCCCCTGACCCTGTTTCTTTCTCTCACATGACAGCCACACTGGTCATTGTTCAGTGCCTCTAATGAATCAGGTTCTTTTCCACCTCACAGCCTCCATATGTGTAGCTACTTCTGCCTGCAATGCTTTTCCACCTATTTCTTGTCTGACTGCCCTCACTCTTGCTTTATGTGTTAGCTTAAATAAATGTCTCCTCTTCAGTGAAGTAGCTCTTGATCTCCACAGAGAGTGGCTAAGACCGTAGCACCCACTACATGCAACAGCACGTACTTGGAATCAAGTATTCCTTCCACATTTTTCCAGACTATCTTGCTGTAGAATAGAGTTTTATGACTAGCTTCAGTCCACTGGCTGGGAGGGATGGCATTGCTCTGATCTTTAATTGTTACAACTGGGTCACTTCTCCATATATTCTTATTAAAGTAGCTGAAAGCAAAGACCTTCATGATAGTAGAATTGTAAGATTTTTTAAAAAATTATTTTTATTATTTTTGAGAGAAAGGGAGACAGTGTGAGCAGGGGAGGGTCAGAGAGAAAGGGAGACACAGAATCAGAAGCAGACTCCAGGCTCTGAGCGGTCAGCACAGAGCCCAATGTGGGGCTCAAACCCACAAACTGTGAGATGGTGACCTGAGCCAAACTCAGACGCTTAACCCACTGAGCCACCCAGACGTCCCTACAATTGGAAGATTTAACATGAGTGAGAAATAAACCCAAGTTTATTAAGCTATGGTAAACATGGGGGTTTGCACCAGAACGTAATTTAGTCTATCTTGACTAATAGTCTATTAGGTTGTCTTGGTAGTCAATCTCCCATCATCTTGTATTGTTACATGGCTGGCATGTAGCACAGTGTCTGACCTCTAACGGGCCCTGAGAAAATATTTGTTGAATAAGTAAGTGGGTAAAATACTAGAGCGCATACACTGACAATGATTTCCTTTCAAAGAGATTAAAAAAGATTTGGGACAAAACAGTAAAATTCCTGGGGGTACCTGGGTGGCTCAGATGGTTAAATGTCCGACTTCGGTTCAGGTCATGATCTCGCAGTTCCCCGAGATTAAGCCCCACGTCGGGCTCTGTCTGTGCTGACAGTTCAGAGCCTGGAACCTGCTTCGGATTCTGTGTCTCCCTCTCTCTCTCCCCTCCCCGACATGTGCTCTGTCTCTCTCTCTCTCAAAAAAATACATTTTAAAAAACATTAAAAAAATTAAAAAACATAATAAAAAAAAGTAAAATTCTTTGCTAACATTCATAGAAGACTCCAGAGATTCAAGGTCACCTGCAATATGACCCTGAACACTTTACTCCTCTTCCTGGGGTTAGAGAGGATAAATGACAAGGACACAGGAAGTTACAATCCTTGAGAGATTCCCTTTTCAGAAGATAGAAGAAAAAGGCATCACAACAATTATATATCTTATGCCCACTTTATGCAGAAGACATGTCTAGATTAACAATTCGAGAAGAGAGAGGCCTAGGTGGCTCTGATAATTAAGCATCTAACTTCGGCTCAGGACATGATCTCACGGTTCATGAGTTCAGGTCCCACAGTGGGCCCTGTGCTGACAGCTCAGAGCCTGGAGCCTGCTTCAGGTTCTGTGTGTGCCTCTCTACCCCCCAGCCCCCACTGGCACTGTCTCTCTCAAAAACAAACAGAGGCACCTGGGTGGCTCAATTGGTTAGGTATCTGACTTTGGCTCAGGTCCTGATCTCACGGTTGGTGGGTTTGAGCCCCGCGTCGGGCTCTGTGCTGACAGCTCAGAGCCTGAATCCTGCCTGCTTCAGATTCTCTCTCTCTCTCTCTAAATCTCTTTCTCTCTCTCCCCTTCTCCCTCTCCCTGTCCCTCTCTCTCTTTCTTAAAAATGAGGGGCACCTGGCTCAGTCGGTTAAGCATCCAACTTCGGCTCAAGTCATGATCTCACGGTCCATGGGTTCAAGCCCTGGTTCAGGCTCTGTGCTGACGGCTCAGAGCATGGAACCTGCTTCAGATTCTGTCTCCCTCTCTCTGCCCCTCCCCCACTCAGTCTCTGTCTCTGTCTCTGTCTCTCTCTCTCTCTCTCTAAATAAAATAAAAGACATTAAAAAAATTTTTTAGATGAATAAACATTAAAAAAAAAATTAAAAACCAACAAACAAAAACAATGCTGAGAGAGATTTTTGTGAGGGGAAAATATTATCAACCTTCCTTTTCAACTACACACACATATAAAAGACTGTGAATTCAACTATGATTTTTAGTCTTTCATTTATTAAGATATTTGCTTAATAAAAAATCTTGTCAATCATCTTAATAATAAAATAATAAATAATAGAAATAAATACCAATACTTTTCTGGCTTGAAGATAGTACAAATTAAAATGGTACCCCAGAATTTGCTTTCTAGACCTGGTTCCTCTAAAAGCACTATCTTGGTTTATCTTACATTGGAGAAGTCTAGTCATTTCATTCTTTTTTTTAATGTTTTATTTATTTTTGAGAGAGAGAGACAGCATAAGCAGGGGAGGGTCAGAGAGAGAGGGAGACATAGAATCTGAAGCAGGCTCCAGGCTCAGAGCTGGCAGCACAGAGCCCTATGTGGGGCTAGAACCCACGAACCGTGAGATCAAGACCTGAGCCAAAGCTGGATGCTCAACCGACTGAGCCACTTAGGCGCTCCTAGTCATCTCATTCTTGAAAAATATTCAAAGTGTGAAGATACAGGGGAGCCGTCCCACTCCCTCTGGGAGGACACCCCCTGAATCCTCAGGGGGGCAGAGGTCTTGCTGTGCAGCTGCCTCTGGGGGCTCTGTCCAGCCCTCTGGAGAGGCACCAGGATCTCACAGGAGCGTCTCCTAAAAAAACCTGCAACATTAATATGACAAATGGACAGCTAACGTCACAGTGAGTCAAGTCCCAGAAAATATAATTAAGAGAATTACTATGAGGAAGAATGTGGCAATTACAAGCCAACATCGGGCTGAAAGGACGCCATATCAAAGGCTGCCATGCCCTTATTAATCTTACACAACCTCAAGGAAGTAGGGGATCCTTGCACCCTTGACATCCACAAGCAAAGAGCAAGGGCAGCCCTCTTGCTTCTGCAGCACCAGGAGTAAATATGTCCTGGAGGCAGCCTATGCATAGAGAACATTGCAATTAAAAGTAAAAACCATCCAGGCAACAATACAACAGCAAGGGAAGATGGGAAGACCATGAGACTGGGAGTGAGGAGACCTAGCTTTGGACATGGAGTAGCCACTGGCTTTTTGGTTGCCCTTGAACAATAGACTTCTACTCACTGGTTCTTGGTTTCTCTGTGTGCATGGGGAGAGCCTTTGAAAGGATTCCCTTAGGGTGTCTGGGTGGCTCAGTCACTTAAATGTCCAACTCTTGATTACAGCTCAGGTCATAATCTAACGGTTCATGGGATGGAGCTCCGCATCGGACTCTGCACTGACAGTGTGGTGCCTGCTTGGGAGTCTCTGTCTCCCTCTCTCTCTGCCTCTCCCCTGCTCATGTTCTCTTATTTAGTTAATTAATTAAATGGGCCCACTGTGTTAAAACTCTGTCCTCAAAAGCTCCAGCCCAAAAATTCTTGGAGGCCTCCAAACTTCCTTTCCTCTTAATCCCAAACAGCTCCACCTGGAGCGCAAGGTGAAACATCATTTGAACAAAGGATGTTTACATAACCACCCTGTTAACTGTCTTTTCTCTTTAACAAGATTGACTGGATTTCATCCCCTTTGGTTTCATATAATGGGAGGCTGAGCCAGCTCCCTTCACAAGGTGAGTTGAGTCAGATTTATTTCAACTGGGCCAGCCCCCAAAAGAAACCCTAAAGAGGATACCAACCTAGCCAGGTAGTTGGTCTTTGATTTCAATCCATCTGTGTGAGCACCTTCCTTCAATAAGCTGCCTGGGGTGACAAAGGTATAAAGATGACCCAAGCAAGCCTACCTTACTTGTGCTCTGTATCTTCCATTTACCATTTCATGTCCTCTCTCCAACCTTCTCCACCCAACTCTCTGCTCCAAGAGGCTTACTTGCTGGGTAAATGTAGCCCTGGTTCTCTGTTACTGGTTGGATTTAGAAAATAGAGAGTCCCAGCAGGAGGGGATATTCAGGGAGGAAAATCACACAAGAAGGGGTATCTACCTTCTTCTTCCTTGGAGGGTAGAACTGAACGTTACAACTCCTCACAAGATGGCTTTTTCTAAATTACTCTCTTCTTCTGGTTCCAGTGACATTTCCTTTACCATTTTACTTTTAAGAAGTTTTTTAAAAATTTTTAGTGGGGGAGAGGGACAAATTAGGGGAGAGCAGAGAGGGAGGGAGGGAGAGAGAGAGAGAGAGAGAGAGACAGAATATTAAGCAGAGAGAATACTAAGCAGACTCCAAGCTCAGTGCAGAGCCCAACACAAGGCTCTGTCTTACAACCCTGGGATCATGACCTGAACCCAAATCAAGAGTCAGATGCTTAACCAACTGAGCCACCCAGGTACCCCCTTTCTTACTTTTTATATTTTTATTTTATTATGGAACCAACACTTAATATGAGATCTAACCTCTTAAAAATTTTAAATGTTTATTTATTTTTGAGAAACAGAATGCAAGCAGGAGGAGGGGAGAGAGGGAGACACAGAATCGGAAGCAGGCTCCAGGCTCTGAGCTGTCACAACAGAGCCTGATGTGGGGCTCAAACTCATGAACTGTAAGATCATGACCTGAGCTGAAGTTAGATGCTCAACCAACTGAGCCACCCAGGTGCCCCAAACCTCTTGACAAATTATTAATAACAAAGTGTACAATACTGTGTTGTTAATTATGGCACACTATTGTACAATAGATTTCTAGAAATTATTCATCTGACATAGCTGAAACTTTGTGCCTGGTGATTGCTAACTCCCCACTTCTTCCTCCTCTAGCTCCTGATAATCACCATTACACTCTCTGGTTCTACGACCTTGAATATTTTAGATATTTCATGTAAGTTGCAATCATGCAATATTTGTCCTTCTGTGACTGCCTTATTTCACTCACTATAATGTGCTCATCCATATTGCTACATGTTACAGAATTTCCTTCCTTTGTAAGGTTGAATAATATATATAATAATTATAATATTTATGATATAATATATATTTATCCCATTTTGTATCCATTCATCTGTTCGGGAACATTTACATTGTTTCCACCTCTTGGCTATTATGCATAGCAATGCAATGAACAGAGGAGTACTAATATCCCTTTAGGATTCTGATTTCAATACTTTTGCATAAATACCCCAGGGTAAAAAACCAGGCATTATTGGATCCTATGATAGTTCTATTTTTGATGTTTTGAGGAAACTCCATACTATTCTCCATAGCATCTACCTAATTTACCTTCCCACCAACAGTGCACAAGGAAGTGTTCCAATTTCCCCACATCTTCACCAACACAGGTTGTCTTTTGTATTTTTTATAATAACCACACCAACTGGTGTGAGGTGATATCATGTTGGTTCTGATTTGCATTTCCTTGATGGCTAATGACAATGAGCTTTTTACATATACCTTCTGACCATTTGTGTGTCTTCTTTGGAGCAAGTCTTTAGCCCATTTTTAAATCAGGTTATTAGGGGTATTGAGTTGTAAGTGTTCCTTAC
This sequence comes from Suricata suricatta, assembly GCF_006229205.1. Taxonomy (NCBI): domain Eukaryota; kingdom Metazoa; phylum Chordata; class Mammalia; order Carnivora; family Herpestidae; genus Suricata; species Suricata suricatta. The sequence continues at coordinate 11,475,155 of NC_043705.1, forward strand.
ATATGCTGATATTAACCCCTTATCAGTATGTAGATTGCAAATATTCTCTCCCCTTCAGTAGGTTGCCTTCAGTTTTTGATGGTTTCCTTTGTTCTGTTGGCATTTTCTAGTTGGATGTAGTCTCGCTTGCTTATTTTTGCTTCTGTTGCCTTTGCTTCTGGTGTCAAATCCAAAAACTTAATGCCAAGACTGATGCCAAGGAACTCAGCCCTATGTTTCTTCTGGAAGCTTTATAGTCTCAGGTCTTAAATTTAAATCTTTAATTCATTTTGAGTTGATTTTGGTGTATGGTGTAAGAAGTCCAGATTCAGTCTTTTGCATGTGGCTGACCAGGTTTCCCAGCACCATTTCTTTTCATATACACCCTTTGTAATTTTGAGATAATTTCCTCTATTCCCATTGTTGCTGGGGGGTTTTGAGTTTTTATCATAAAAAGGTGTTGAACTTTGTCACATGCTTTTTCTGTATCTATTGGGATATGGATTTTTATCCTTCAGTCTTTTTTTTTTAGTAGTCTCCAGGCCCAGCATGGAACCCAACATGGGGCTCAAATTCATGACCCTGAGATCAAGCCCTGAACTGAGATCAAGAGTTGGATACTGAACCACTCAGACACCCCTACCCTTCATTCTACGAATGTAATATATTGTGATTATTAATTTACCTATGTTGAACCATCCTTGAATCCCAGGAATAAACCCCACCTGATCATGGTGTATGATCCTTTTAACGTACTGTTGAATTTAGTTTGCTAGTATTTTGTAGACGATAACTAGAATTTTTATTAGCTAGTATTTTGCATTTATGTTCATAAGGAATATTGGCCTACAATTTTCTCTTCCTCTAATGTCTTTGTCTGGCTTTGATATCAGATAATGCTGACCTCATGAAATGAGTCTGGGATGTTCCCTCCTTTTCACTTTTTTGGAACTTTGAGAAGGATTTGTGTTAATACTTCTGAAAATATTTGGTAGAATTCACAAGTGAAGCCATCTGGTCTTGGACTTTTCTGGGACATTCTGGATCACTGAATCAATTTCCTTATTTATCATGAATCTGTTCAGACTTTATTTATTCATGATTCAGTCTTAGAAGGTTCATGTTTCTAGCAATTTATGCATTTTCTAGAGGATATCCAGTCTACTGGGGTATAGTTTTTCACTGTAGTCTCTTGGGATCCTTTTTAATTTCTGTGGCATCAGTTGCAATATCTCCTCTTTCATTTCTGAATTTATTTTAGTCTTCTCATTCTTTTTCTTAGCTAAAGATTTGTTAATTTTGTTTATCTTTTCCCAAAAAAGCCACCTCTTCCTTCTCTTGACTTTCTCTATTTGTCTTCCTATTCTCTATTTCATTTATTTCTACTCTAATCTTTATTATTTCCTTCTACTAACTCCTGAATTTAGTTTGCTCTCTTTTTTGCAAGTTCCTTGAGGTATAAAGTTGTTTACCTGAGGTTTTTGTTTTATTGAAGTATAGTGACATATAATATTATATTAGCTTCCGGTGTACAACATATTGATTCAACAACTCTATGCAGTACTCACTGCTCACCACAGGCGTACTTACCATCAGTCACCATACTATTTTATTACTATATTATTGACTGTATTCCCTTGACTGTACTTTTCATCCATGTGACTTATTTATTCCATAACTGCAAGTGTGTACTGCTTAATCCCTTCCCTTATTTCACCGTCCCTCTGGCACCCACCAGTTTGTTCTCTGTATTTACAAGTCTATTTCTATTTAGCTTGTTTGTTTTTAGATTTCATATATTTATTGATTTCAGCTTTGCCTTTTTTTTTTTTACACCTTTTCTTCTGATTTTCCATGGGTTATTTTTTCAAATGTCTTGAGTAGAATGTGTACTTTATTTCCATTCGTACTTGTTTAGGAAGAGTATACAGTTCCAAATTCTTTTCTGAACTCAGAAGTGGCCTTCACCAGGAGTTTCCATATGGAATATGACAATTATAACTTAATTTCTTAATGTCGTAATAATACTTTCAACTTTCTCTTCTTGTTCAGTGATGTCTCTAGGTTTTTGAAATTTTCAACTGTATGGGAGAGGTTTTTGTTTTGCATTAACTCCTACTTTTACTGCATTGTGATCTGAAGGTAGGATCCCACCATTCCTATGTTTTTTTAAAGTTATCAAGGTTTGCTTTGCGACCTAACAGAACCAAGAATGGTAGGTCAGAAGCTGGAGACCCAGAGAGGATCTGCAGTTCAAGTCTGAAGGCAGTCTGCTGCAGAACCACCCCCCTCTCACCCCCTTTCAGGGAAGGTCAGTCTTTTTTCTGCGAAGACCTTCACCTGACTAGATTCAGTCCACCCCCATTCTGAGGATAAGCTGCTTTACTCAAAGCCCACAGATTTAAAACATTAATCTCATGTAAATATAGCTTCACAGAAACATCTAGAATAATGCTGAACCAAATACCTGGGTACCATGGTGTAGTCAAGTGGAGATGTAAAATTAACCATCATATCCATATTCCAGAACAATCTAAAGAACATATTCTTCCAGGCCTATGGTTTTCAAAGTCTACCATATGAAAGATTTACCTAGAAAATATGCTAAGTGCACACTCCCAGGCCTAGAAGATGCATAAGCTCCTGTTAGTGGCAGCTACCATCAAGTTACTATCTTTTAGTGCTGAGGTAGAGCCTGGGAATCAGAATTTTATCTCCTCAGATGTTTCTGATTCAGGTGATCTAATGACATATTTGTGAGAAATGGCCCCAAGACATCCTCTTAAGTGCCTTCAAAGGGGCCTGACGACATCCTTGGGAATAGAGGGAAGACCAGGAGAAAACTTTATTTCCTCAATATTTTCATATATGTGAAGTGTGGTTTAAAAAAATATCGAGTTTAGGAGTGCCTGGCTGGCTCAGTCGGTAGAGCATGCGACCCTTGATATCAGGATCTTGAGTTCAAGACCCACATTGTGCGCGGAGGCTACTTAACTTTAAGAACAAAACACAAAACAAGTATCAAGGTTAGACTTTTATTCAAAAATTTTTAAATGTTTTTTTTTAATTTATTTTTGAGAGACAGAGCACAAGCAGCAGAGAGGCAGAGAGAGGGGGAGACACAGAATCCAAAGCAGGCTCCAGGCTCTGAGCTGTCAGCACACAGCCCAACGTGGGGCTCAAACCTACAAACTGTGAGATCATGACCTGAGCCGAAGTCGGCCACTTAGCCAACTGAGCCACCCAGGCGCCCCAAGGTTAGACTTTTAAAAGTAGACAAGTCATGAAGGACAATATGCAATCTGGCAGGAAATACAGAAAAGCACTTGTTTACTATTTTATCTCAAGATAGAAAGGACTTGGGAATAATTCGTATGTATGTGAGGGTCTCCAGATTCTTCTTGTCAAACCTCCTGGAAAAAGTACATCCTTCCAGCCACTGGTCCCACCTTAAGGCTCAGTCCAAAATGAATGGTGCTGGACTTAAGGCTGCGATATGTCCCACAGATCCTCCTATGGGACTGAAAGATCTGATGCTCTGGGGAGTGCAGAGGCTGGCAGACCTCCAGGGTCAGCTCCAGAAATTGGCTGAACACAGCGCCTTAGCCCTTGCCACACCTCCTTCCAGGCGCAGCGTGAATCCAGGGATGGTCAATGCAGGAACATATGGGTGATGCCCCTTTGCCATGTGCATTAACACCTTGTTCATTTCAGAACTTCCCACAGGCCATTGGAGAATATTCTTGAGACTGCTTTGCAGCCTAACTTCCTCTGGCCAGTCCTGCTTCCTCCCATTTTCCTCCCCTCCCCCAGGTGTTGAGGATTCCCTAGGAAATCTTCCACACACCAGTATCCATCTCAGAGTCTGCTGGGACATCGATGTGGGTGGGGAACCCAATTTCTTTTCTTCCTTCCTTCCTTCCTTCCTTCTTTCTTTCTTTCTTTCTTTCTTTCTTTCTTTCTTTCTTTCTTTCTTTCTTTCTTCTTTCTTTCTTTCTTTCTTTCTTTTTCTTTTCTTCTTCCTTCCTTTCTTCCTTTCTTTTCTCAAGTTAATTGACACACAGTGTAGTCTTGACTTCAGGAGTAGAATCCAGTGATTCATCACTTACATACAACACCCAGTGCTCATCCCAACAGGTGCCCTCCTTAATACCCATTTTCCCCTCCCCCATCAATCCTCAATTTGTCTCTGTATTTAAGCATCACTTAGGGTTTGCTTCCCTCATGCTTTTCCTTCCATATTTTTCCTTCTATTCCCCCATGGCCATCCGTTAAGTTTCTCAGATTCCACACATGAGTGAAATCATGTGATACCTGTCTTTCTCTGAGTGACTTATTTCACTTAGCATAATACCCTCCAGTTCCATCCACATTGTTGCAAATGGCAAGATTTTATTCTTTTTCATCTCCGAGTAGTATTCCATTATATGTATGTACTACATCTTTATTCATTTATCTGTTGATAGACATTTGGGCTCTTTCCGTAATTTGGCTATTGTTGACAGCACTGCTATAAGCATTGGGGTGCACCTGCCCCTTTGAATCCAGCACTCCTGCATCCTCTGGATAAATTCCTAGTAGTCCAATTGCTGAATCATAACATAGTTCTAGTTTTAATTTTTTAGGAAACTCCACGCTGTTTTCCAGAGTTGCTATACCAGAAGAAGCCAATTTCTAATGGCAGGGAAAGGCTCTGAGGCTGTTGGTCCTTTCTCCCCCAATCAGGATCCTCTTCCCATGCCTCTATAGTTAATTAGCTCCTTTCACTGAATAAGAAGATTCCTTCCTACAGTTGTGAATGAAGTAGTCTCAGTGGCCACACTAAAGGGAGGTGACAGAATACCATCTGGTTTGCATCAAGCACCAGAAACTGCATTCTGGGGAACAAAGTAGTAGGGAGACCCATTGCTTCCCAATGCACGCACCCTCCTGCACACCATTTTCCCCAAGGCGCGTGCACATGAGTCATGGTAAGATAATGAAGGTATTAGACCTAGCTTCCAATAATGCATTTCCCGGCACATTAGGAAACCAACACCTTAGAGGTCAATGTTCTGCTCTAACAACTAAAATGGAAGCCATTAAGCTAGCGGTTGATATCTTATTATTTCACATTTAGATAGCCACAGAGAACAACGGCGCTTGAAAACGTCTGAGAAAATGGAAATAATACTACTCTACTGCCAGTGACCCCTCGACAGCCATTAAAAATTCAGTTGTCAAATAAGCAGCATTGCAAGGGCGTCCTCTTGTTTCAGAATAAGCTGGGCAGGAGGTACTATTTAAATCTCTACGCTGGAAATCCGTCTTACCAGCTTTCAGGGACACTGGATGTATGCATTTATCTGGAAATCAGAAGTGATTTCTGTCAGTCCCTTGTTGTAGTCACATTTCAATTAAAAACCTAAAGGAGCCCTCTTATCAGGCCCCAGCATTCCATCTGAGTCATCACCAAATACACTCACCCTGGACACAGGATTTGTACTCTCTTTTGCATTGACTACCGAAGTTATTCCAGCTTAAATCTGGTTTTGCTCAGCAACTTACTTCTCAAAATAAGAGATTAGGTTTTTACTTAGCAGGATACATTGCCTTCCTCCACCAAAGTAAACCCAACCTCTCAGAATTATATTTTACATAAACGCCAGAAAAACTGAGATGCACTTAATAGTGATTTGTTGAGATAAATTATTTTTTAAACTTTTTAAATGTTTTATGTTTGAGAGAGAAATAGAGTGCAAGGAGAGAAGGGATATATATATATATATATATATATATATATATATATATATATATAGAGAGAGAGAGAGAGAGAGAGAGAGAGAGATTGAGAATCTGAAGCAGTCTCCAGGCTCTAAGCTGTCAGCACAGAGCCTAACGTGGGGCTTGAACTCATCAACCGCGAGATAATGACCTGAGTCAAAGTCAGATGTCTAACCAACTGAACCACCCAGACTCCCCGAAATAAATTAGTTTTTATTAAATTAGGGCATTTAAATGCTGGCCCTTAGCAAAACCCAGCAATGTTTATTTATATTTGAGAGAGAGACAGAGAGACAGTGTGTGAGTGGGGGAGGGGCAGAGAGAGAGAGGGAGACACAGAATCTGAAGCAGGCTCCAGGTTCTGAGCTGTCAGCACAGAGCCTGACTCAGGGATCAAACTCACCAACCATGAGATCATGACCTTAGCCTAAGTCAGGTGCATAACTAACTGAGCCACCAGGCACCCCAAATAAAAATAATTATTAATGAGAGTACCTATTTATTCTTTCACCCAGAAAATGTATCATATTTGTGATGTCAATTACCAAATAATAATCAAATGTTTCTATATTTTCAAGGAAAACTATTAATGGCATATTGGGAGGAGGTTTCCAAACCGCACAACTTCTAAAATCATGGTTAAGTCTGTAAATATTCAATACTAGAGAAGATATTCTATATCTATATTCATATATATTCATGTACATATTCACACGTAAATAAAGCCCTTTTACTTTTAAACATACCCACTAGATCCAGGGTATTTAAATTAGGAGTAGGGATGCCAAGAATGTTATTTCCCTGCAAGATTTTGATGAGTTAATCTTAGAATTCATAAAACTTAGAGCCTGAAGGCCTGGAGAAATCTTGGTAAGCTTACCCGCCAACTTTAGTTTAACCACAAGAACACAGAGACTCAGCAAGATTGAACTGAGATACAGTGAAATGAGAGCAAAGGCTTCAGAGCCTAAAGCACATACCACGGTTCAAATACCACTTAGTTTGAGCAAGTTACAAAAACCCCTCAGCCTCAGTTTCCTCATCTGTAAAATGGAAATAATAAAAGTTAACTGAAAAGTCATTTTAAGATGAGGAGAGGGACACCTGGGTGGCTCAGTCAGTTAAACATCAGAGTCTTGATTTCAGCTCAGGTCATGATCTCACAATTCATGAGTTCAAGCCTCTGTGCCAATAGTGTGGGGCTTGCTTGGATGTCTCTCTCCCTCTCTCTCTGCCCCTCCCCTGCTCGCTCACTCGCTCTCGCTCTCTCTCTCTCTCTCTCTCTCTCTCTCTGAAAAATAAACATTTTAAAAAAATGAGTAGAAAAAAATAAATAAAATAAAATTTTTAAAAATGAGTAGGAATATCAAAGAGTGAACACAAGTCTCCCAATTAATTATGATACTAATTCCTATTACATGTGCCCAGTAATTTAGCAGGTGCTGCGGCAAAGTAGAAAATGTAAGTGCAAAGTGAGGCTAAAAATAATTTTAAAAATTTTTTCATTAAGGTATAATTGATGCACAATGACATTAGTTCCAGGGGTACAACAAGTTGACTCAACTTCTCTATAGTTATGCTGTGCTCCCCGCAAGGGGAGACACCATCTGTCACCAGACAACGCCATTACAATGCCACTGACTGAAGATATTTTTAAAGGATCCAAAGTTGAGAAAATACTGGATAAACTGTGAAGTGGGATAGTGACCCTGGACTGGGAGAGAAACTTTGAGAGCAGGAGGAGAAATGGCTTTTTCAGCCCATACAAGAAGCTTAAGAGATAAGTCCTAAGACCCTCATAGTCTCTGATTAAAACAGGAGGAGACTGACTTCCACCCTCTCTGTCCGCATGCATCCCCCGGCCTCCTGGGACCCCGTGTGAGCTTATTTTCCCTCCAGTTCCATGCATTGTTTCTCAGTAACCATGTTTATCATTAACCACGATTTTACCAGGATTAATCCTGGGCTAGAAACAGGACCTGACCCTAATCATTTTTCAGCCTGTTGATCCTGATTTCCATCTGGCACCTTATCACTGACCCTAATGGAAATTTATGGAGCCATTAAAATCACAGAGGAATTGAATGTATGTTTCCTTTATTTGCAGAAGTGCTAATAAATGACTCTATAGGTTGCAAAGAAGACTATAACAGTCCAAAAGAAAGGTTTTTTTTTTTTAAAGGTTATTTATTTATTTTTGAGAGGGGGTGGGAAAGCAGAGGGACAGAGAGAAGGAGAGAGAGAATCCCAAGCAGGCTCTGCACTCTCAGCACAGAGCCCAATGAGGGGCTCGAACCCACCAACCGTGAGATCACACTACCTGTGCCGAAGCTGGATGCCTAACCGACTGAGTCACACAGGTGCCCTACAATGTTGTTTTTTTTTCAAATGAGGATTCTTTTTAAATGAAAGATGCTTTTTAAACGAAGAATACTGCAGTCAAGTAAACATTTAGAACATACTATGGGATCAATATTCTAGAAAATACAGATCGCCGAAGTATAAGCAATTTCAGGATGTTTACGTCTAACTGGAGATAGGACTAAGCCACAGAACACCAGGACTGAACTACTAAACTCATTAGGATATCTTGTGCGAGCTAAAGAGATCAGACAGTAAAGACACCACTTTCCCTGGCTCTTTCACATATATAATTACAGTTGACGTACATAAAAACCCCGTGAGCAGAGCATTACTATTTCCACTTGACAGGTGATAAACGAACAATCAAAAGCCCTTCAGGCTCTGACTCCAGCTCAGTACACCCAGCTCTAAAGGGACCACATAATATAAACACAGAGCTTTCCTACCCAGCGTCTGTACCCCCTACCCCATCTTTTCTCTTGAAAGCCAAGATTTTGTGTATCAAAGGGTCTTCTGGGAAGCTGGTCCCACCCCACATCCAGGGTATCCCCGGTGGCTTTGTGATCATGCATTCACTCACTCATAACTGGACCAGGAGTAGACTCTTCATCCAATTCTGTCCAGTCCTGCTGTGGTGCCTGCCCAAGGGCCTCCTGAAAAATGGTTTTGTGATTCGTAAGAGGGAATTAAAAGACAGTCTCCCTCTTCCCCTGGTCATTGCTGGATGTCAATGCTATGTCCGGGAACAACACGGCCAGCAAGCTGCTGGGCTTAGGAAACAGTTAACACAGGGCAGAAGAATGTAGGGACAGTAGGACCTAAGTTCTCGATTGCATCTTTGAGGGGCCAACCGCCATCTCTGAATTCCTTCTCACTTATGGAAGTCCCGTTATGTGAAATGAGGAATTACCTTATTGGTTAACCAGGTGAGAGCACTTTCCTGTGTTCTGATTTTTATTTCAACTAGCCACTGAATGCATCCTAAAAGTTCTCTGAGACACAAAACCAGGATTCCAGTGCAGGCCTGCAGGGGGCCTTGCCCCCGTTTTCCCACCTTGCAATGTTCTCCTTCCTCCTCCTTGGAGGAAGTAGGACTCTCACGGGGGGGTTAGGACTGAGAACTTAACTTTGGATATGCCCAAGGGTGGAGGAATCAAAGAGTTGGGATCATGAGTTGGGATCATGAAGCCACTATTGCAATGCTCCGCTCCTACCACCAATGGAGCATTTTCTTTGTCCTGAATTTAAGATTCTGAGTCACAGGCAATACTGTGTGCTTCTGTTTATTGTCATCACCAGATTTGTCTTTCTTACTCCTTCTCTTCCACGAGCAAACTGGACAGATTATGTTTCTATTCTGCAAACTAAGTTCATCCACCAGCCACTGATCCCACAGTATTGCTTAAAACCTACACCTCGTGTTCAGCACCATCGATGACTACTATTGAGAACACTGTCTATACCCTTGGGGAGGCCATGCTGTGGTCAAGACACAAAATGGCAAAGATAATAAAAATAACCATCATTAGGGGCGCTGGTGGCTCAGTCGGTTAAGCATCTGACATCAGCTCAGGTCATGATCTTGCTGTCTGTGAGTTCAAGCCCCATGTTGGGCTCTGTGCTGACAGATCAGAGCCTGGAGCCTGCTTCAGATTCTGTGTCTCTCCCTCTCTCTGCCCCTCCCCCGCTCATGCTCTCTCTCTTTCTCAGAAACAAACATTAAAGAAATTTTTTAAATTACCTCATAAAATTTTTTAAAATAACCATCATTTATTGGTTCATATTAAGGGCAAGATAGAGTACCAGGTATTTTACCTACATTTCTCCCTCGTACACATTGGGTGAATGGTAAGTATTAGAAGAATATATATAAGCATTTAACAAAATGGCTCTTCATATTGATAGTTAGACCAAAAAAATCAACATCTATTCCCAAAAATACTTATTGCACAAGGGCACTGAGATAGATGATGAGCGATTTACTACTTCATTTTTCCAAATTTTCTGTAATGTTTTAATACTGTTTTTAAAACTAAAAATGCATGAATCTGATTCATGGCATGAGTCAATTTCTCTGCATCTGTCTCCTCTGAAAAATGAAGATGACTGTTAGCCACTAGGTATTTGTAAGAACAGTTTTAAATGATAAACTACATGTAAAAAGCTTATATAAGATTAGCGAATTCTTAACATTTATTCCCTTTCCTCTCTGGCAGAAGATAGCATTTCATTATTCTGCCTAGCAAAAATGCCAGTACTAAATTTGGATAATCCAATCTCATTGATTCCTAATGGAAAGCATTAGCATAGATGAAAGGAAAAACCAACTATGTTTTTTTATCCGTTGAAATTGTTTAAAGCCATGAAGCACATCAGGGGGAAATAATCTATGGCACAAAGATGTTTCTTGATTGTAAATGATAGTTCCATTCTTTAAATTTCCTCTCAAGTCAGAAGGTAATTTCTCCTCCTAAAGCATAACTGCTAGAACATCAACACCAACAATAATATATACGTGAGCTGAAAAACCAAAGGATCATCTCAACAGGTACAGAAAAATCATTTGACAAAATTCAATACCCACTAGTTGTAAAAAGCTCTCAGTAAACCAAGAATAGAAGGGAACTACCCCAATCTGATGAAGACTACCTTACAACAAAAAAAGTATAACTAATATTGTACTTAATGGTGAAAGAATGCTCTCCCCCTTAGAGCAGGAAGAAGCCAGGGCCGACTCTCACCACGTTTTTTGTGGGTTTTTTTGACAAAGGGAGAGAGAGAGCATGAGTGAAGGGAAGGGCAGAGGGAAAAGAGAATCCTAATCCAGGTCTATGCTCAGGACAGAGCCCAACATGGGCTTGATCCCACAAACCATGAGGTCATGACTTGAAGCAAAACCAAGTGTCAGACGCTCAACCACCTAAGCCGCCCAGATGTCCCTCACCATTTCTATTTAATGTTGTATTAGAATTTCTAGTCACCTTAATAAAGCAAACAAAAAAACGAACAAAAAGACAAAGAGATTGGAAAAAAAGAAGTAAAATTGTCTTTATTCCCAGACAGCATGATGTCTGCATAGAAAATCCTAACAAGTCCGGGCGCCTGGGTGGCTCAGTCAGTTAAGCATCTGACTTCAGTTCAGGATCTCTTGGTTTGTGGGTTTGAGTCCCACGTCAGGCTCTGTGCTGAGCTCAGGGACTGGAGTCTGCTTCAGATTCTGTGTCTCCCTCTCTCTGTGTCCCTCCCTGGCTTGCACTCTGTCTCTCGAAAATAAATAAATGTTTAAAAAAATTAATAAAAAGAAAAAAATTCTAACACATCTATAAGAACTTTTTTAGATCTATTATACAAGTTATCAAGGTCACTGGATACTAACAATATGAAAACTAGTTATATACAGATTAGCAAATTTTGGCTTACCACAGAAACTTAAAAAAAAACTATTAGCAATGTAATCGACATCAAAAAACAAGAAATATTTAGGGACCAACTTAACCAACTATGTGTAAGAGCTACACCCTGAAAATCAAAGATATTGTTAAGAAATTTTAAAAGACCTAGAAAGGGGCACCTGGCTGGCTCAGTTGCTTAAGCACCCAACTCTCATGGTTCATAGGATCGAGCCCTGCTTCTGGCTCTGCACTGACGGTGTGGAGGGGATTCTCGGCACACCCTCCCACCCCACCCCTCCCTCATGTGCCCTCTTGCATGTGAGCACTCTCTCAAAAATAATAAACATTTAAATAAAAGATTCTCTCTCTTCCTCTGCGCCCCCTCTGCGAGTGAGTGCATGTGTTCTCTCTTTAAAAAAAAATTAAAGTTAAATTAAATTAAAAGACCTAAATAAATAGAGAGTTATGTCAATAAATGGAAAAATTCAATGTCATCAGTTCCCTACAAGTTGATCTGAAGATTCAACACCCCAAAGCGCCAGGAGGTTTTTTTCAGAGATAGCAACAAGTTGATTCTAAGATGTATATGAAAATGTAAAGAACTTAAAATAGCCAGAATAATTGTCTGTGGTTGTTTTTTTTAAGTTGGAGGACTTACACTAACTGAGTTATGAAAAGGCTACATTGGTCAAGACGGTTTGGCATCGGGGGAGATCCCACAGAGATCAACAGAACAGAGCTCCGAAATAGACCTGCATATACATAGACAGCTGATTTCGACCAGGATAAGGTAGCTCCACGGACAAGTATGCTGCACCAACTGGATATGTCAAAAATAAAAATAAAGAGCATTGACCTCTTGTTCTGTTTCCAGAACAAACCAGTTGTGACTTTAGGAACCAGTTCCGTAACTTAAGCCTGATTCTCACTTGTTTAAACAGAAAGACCTTTCTTTCTCTTACGTTTTTAAAGTTTGTCTTACTTACTTGACATTTAATGTCTTTACATACATTCTCTCCTGTTGTTGTTGATGATGTTGTTTTCAAAAATGCAAATAAAAAAAAAGCACAGGCAAGATGCTTGAGTAAACAGGTATTTTCACAAATCGCTATGCTGTAAGGCTGAAGGGCTTGTCTTTTTGGGCTTAGTTTTTCACCCATGTAGGGAGAGAGTGAGGCCGATACCCAGATGCCCTCTCTTTAACTCACAGGCTCCACCATGGGGTCGTCAGGAGAGCACAGTTAAAGTTGCTGTGCTTTCTTTGGGGTGACCCGCAGAGTGGTGGCCTTCCCTACAATCAGAACCAAGCTATGGTGTTTTAATGCATTTGTTTTTAAAGACTTTATTTTTAAGTAATCTCTAGCCCCGAGGCGGGACTTCAACCCACAACCCTGCGATCAAGAGCCACATGCTCCCCCACCTGAGCTAGTCAGGCACCCCCTGAGCTGCAGTGCTTTTAAAACTGCCCGTCTGAGCGTCTCTACGACCCAGCAATTACACTACTAGGTATTTCCCCAAGGGATACAGGTGTGCTGTTTCGAAGGGGCACATGCACCCCAATGTTTAGAGCAGTGCTATCAACAACAGCCAAACTATGGAAAGAGCCCAAGTGTCCATCGATGGGTGTATGGAGTATTAGTCGGCAAGCATAAAGAATGAACTCTTGCCATTTGCAACTACGTGGATGGAACTAGAGGATATTATGCTAAGTGAAATTAGTCAGAGAAAGACAAATATCATATGACTTCACTTATAAGTGGAATTTAAGATACAAAGCAGATGAACACAGGGGAAGGGAAGCAAAAATAATATAAAAACAGAGAGGGGGACAGAACATAAGAAACTCTTAAATACAGAAACTGAGGGTTGCTGGAGGGGCTATGGGTGGGGGATGGGCTGAACGGGGAAGGGGCATTAAGGAGGGGACTTGTCGGGATGAGCACTGGGTGTTATACATAGGGGACTAATCACTGGAATCTACTCCTGAAATCATTATTGCACGATATGCTAATCACCTTGGATGTAAATTAAAAAATAAAAATAAATAATAATATAAATCAATAAATAAATATACTGCTCGTCTGAGCCCCGCCCAGAATTACTGAGTCAGATTCTCTGGGGACGGCTTCAGGCTCTATTAAACCATGGTTACATGAAATGATCTGATTTTAAATATCTTTATAACAAACATAAATGTGTATTCTCTGAAAACAGACCACAGAGTCAGTACTCTGTTGGTGGGACTCATGTGGGGGCCTGGGAACATTCTCGAGTGTCAGGCTCTCCAGCCTGGACTTTATTTTGTGGGCTAGTCATTCTGAAACTTCAGCATGAGTCAGAGCCACCTGGTTTGTTCAAATAGATTACTGAATCCCACTCCCACAGTTCTGATTTAATGGGTCTGGGGCTAATCGAGCCCCAAGTCGGGCTCTGTGCTGACAGCTTGGAGCCTGATTGGGATTCTCTCTCTCCCGCTTTGTGTCTCAAAGTAAAATAAACATAAAAGAAAAAAACCTAAGATATCAAGAGTGAGTGTGACATAATCAAGTTTACATTAAAAAAAAAACCTCTCTGGTGCAGTAATTTTCAACTTTGGCTGCACATTAGAATCACCGAGGCCAGAGACCCAAGGGGTCTTAAATAGAAGCTCAGGGCACCTGGGTGGCTTAGTCTGTTGAGCATCTGACTTCGGCTCAGGTCACGAGCCCACAGGAGATCACGTGACCTGCTGTCGATGCAGAGCCCACTTCAGATCCTCCGTTCTCTCTCTCTGCACCTCCCCCACTCACACTCGCGCTCTCTCTCGCTCTCAAAAGTAAATAAACATTTTTTAAAAACCACAGAAGTTGTTGGTAGTGGGGGGCAAGTCTCAAGTTTCCACATCTTTTAAACTTGCAGGTGATTCAATAAGTCTCCAGGTAGTAACAACCATGCTTGATCTGTGACAAAGGTAGGCAAGTAAGACTCGCCCTTGAGAAGCCACCTGAGACACTGCTTTATGGACCTAGTTGCTGAGAACGTAGGGACAGACACGGGGGCAGGACCCCAGGCCCACTTCCATAATTCAGTTAAGCAGGTATGCTTTCCTCTTTTCACAGGTTCCTTCCAAAAGAATCTGTGAACAGGTTTGGGCAATCACAGAGTCAGGAGTGTATCTGAATAAGCTTGGCTCCGGTAACGTCAGGAGCCATTGAGGGTCGCTCAGCGTTGCTGGGATTTTATGACTCCTGAAATGTCAACCAGCAAATGGTAACTGCCAAGGGAGAAACCTGGTGTGCAGTGAGGGGCTCGGGCACTGCACTGCGTTACCATTCCCTCGGGAGGATCGTCAGCGCTAATGGGATTGAGGGTCAGACAGACTGTAGGAAAGGAGCGTTCGGAGATTTCACGTCTGTTACTGTGGTCATTCACCCAGGGGCCCTCTTTAGATATTAACGGGGCATTTTCAGGGTAAATTCCAAGGAAGTAGAAATTCCTCTGGTGTCAGGAATATGACCATTTTTCTTCTCATAAGACAACGGAAGGTAAATTCTGTAAGCGTTACTCATTGTTCCCAAGGAAAGTGTGCCAGACGTCACACAAAACTTTCTATGGATGATAATTATGTAGTTACCTTGAGGAAGACATTGAACAAATAAGGATAATTAGGATTTTGCTGGCTTGCCATAGAGCAGTGGCCTGCAAACTTGAAAACACATACTTTTTGAGGGCTACTAAGTTTTCCCAAGGGAAAATAAGCATGGTTGGTTTGCAGGGAATCAATTCCAGACTCCACTCTTACCTCGTGCTTCATATATGGAGTAGCTGATGGCAGTATACACAAATACCAAATCATTATGCTGTACACCTGCAACGAATAAAATGTTGTAGGGCAGCTGGGTGGCTCAGTCAGGTAAAGCATCCAACTCTTCGTTTTGGTTCAGGTCAAGATCTCACATGCGTGAGTTCAAGCCCTGAGGTGGGTCTGTGCTGACAATGCAGAACCTGCTTGGGATTCTCTCTCTCTCTCTCTCTCTCTCTCTCTCTCTCTCTCTCTCTCTCCTCCCTCCCTCCCTCCCTCTCTCTCTCTCTCTCTCTCTCTCTCTCTCTCTCTTTCTTTGTTTCGCCCCCCCCCATCCGCATCAAATAAGTTAAAATTTTTTTTCAACAAAATAAAATCTTCTACGTAATTATATCTCAACAAAAAATGGAACAGCTAAGAATGTGTCCGGAGTAAAGACATCCTGCTGATTCTCCTGTGCACCCTCTTCCCCCTTCCCAGTCACCATTTACCCTTTGCAACAGGAAATTGTATCTCTCACCCCCAATCCTACTAGGGTGCATCACTTCAGGGTTTAAAGAGCTGCAGGAGTGGGCGCCTGGGTGGCTCAGTCGGTTAAGGCTCCGACTTGGGCTCAGGTCAGATCTCATGTTTGTAGGTTCCAGCCCCGCATCAGGCTCTATGCTGACAGCTAGCTCAAAGCCTGGAGCCTGCTTCCGGTTCTGTGTCTCCTTCTCTCTCTGCCCCTCCCCCTCTCATGCTTTGTCTCTCTCTGTATCAAAAATAAATAAAACATTAAAAAAAAAAAAGAGCTCCAGGAGGGGCGCCTGCCAGGCCCAGTCATTTACGCATCCGACTCTTGATTTTGGCTCATAATCTTGTCATCATTGGATCGAGTCCCACATCAGGCTCAGTATTGGGCGTACAGTCTGCTTAAGATTCTCTCTCTCCCTCTCATTCTGCCCCTCCCCCCTCCAAAATCATAATAAATAAATAAAATTAAAAGCTCCAGGATGCCCAAGGACATGACCTCTTCCATGCTCCACAATTCTCTCTCCTCCCTGAGTCCCTAGAGATCAAGGCCAGGAGCCACTGTATGGAAGACTGCAGATCCCAGAGCCTTACTTCCTCTGGGCACTTTTAAAAGTACTGAACTGACCAAAGTGTTCTTTTTTCTTAAATTTTTTAAATGTATATTTATTTTTGAGGGAGAGAAAGACAGAATGTGAGCAAGGGAGGGACAGAGAGAGAGAGAAGGAGACACCGAATCCGAAGCAGGCTCCAGGCTCTGAGAGGTCAGCACAGAATCTGACACAAGGCTTGAACCCATGAACAGTGAGATCATGAGCTGAAGCCGGACACTCAACCAACTAAGCCATCCAGGCACCCCAAAAGTGTTCTTAGATCAATAACATTTCTGTTGTCCCACCCTTTCTGGGGATATATTCAACAAGATCCCCAAAAGTAAAGAATCATGGGTATAATTAGCAATCATTAGTAAGTCTTGATAAAGCTTTTTTGATACACATTCCAGAAATTGGGAGGAAGGACAGCTCTAGTAAGCAGGTAATAAATCCACTTGGAAGGAAATCAGATAGTTTTCCATTCCTTAACTTTAACAAAATTGAAGAGGCACCCAATCAAGTTATTAGCTGATATATTAAAATTTTATATATCAAATGTATATATTATATACTTACAATTTATACATTAAAATTAATTTTTGATAACATATAACTATGTGATTTGGATGCACAACTTGGAAGGAATTCAAAAATTCACTGTCATTTACATAACACAACTCCTTCTATATACTTATTCATATGGGAACAGGGCTTTGGTGCTTATATCTAGAACAGAAATATATAAATAAAAGTGATTTTCAGTCCTATTTTTATTCCAGCAATGAGCAATATTTATCTATGCTCATAACATAACTGGACAGCAAGTCCTATTGGTTTTATTAAGAGAAAAGTGTCCTCAAAAATTTTATCTTTGTGTTTAAAAGTCACTCATCAATATTTTTATTTATTTTATGTTGATCCATATTGCATAGATAATCAGTTGTTGTAGTTAACTCAATCCAGAAGAAACTTTCTTTCCCAGAAACCATTTACAAAGAATATCACAGAAAAGTCAGATTTAGAGTGAAGTAAGCCAGGCAGAGAAGGACAGAAACCATATGTTTGCACTCATAGGTCTAGCAGGAAAACAAGAGAGACCTAATGGAGGACCAGGGGGAGCGGAGGAGGGAGAGAGAGTTGGGGAAATAGAGGGATGCAAAACTTGAGAGACTATTGAATGCTGAGAATGAACTGAGGGTTGAGGGGGAAGGGGGAGGGGGGAAGAGAGGTGGTGGTGATGGTGGAGGGCACTTAAGGGGAAGAGCACTGGGTGTTGTATGGAAAACAATTTGACAATAAAATATTATGGAAAAAAAAAAGAAAAGTCAGATTTAAGAAGAACAATGGAATTTCAATTTATATAAACATTTTCTTGCACAGACATGTGGTAGAATGATCAATAAAAGAATTCCAAGCCTAAAATATATTACATTGGGGTAAAATTCTCTGCAGGAAATGGAATGAAAATAAACGTGCAGAATAAATGGAGCAACGGGTGTAAAATTCCCATTAAGGAGACTTAGCAGCACCTGGTCACTCAGTTGGTTAAGCAGCCAGCTTGGGCTCAGCACATGATCTCCCAGTTCGTGGGTTTGAGCCCCGTGTCGGGCTCTGTGCTGACAGCTCAGAGCCTGGAGCCTGTTCGGGATTCTGTGTCCCCCTCTCTCTCTGCCCTTACCCTGCTCATATTCTGTATGTGTGTGTGTGTGTCTCTCTCTCAAAAATAAATAAACATTTTAAAAATTTTAAAAAAAGAAATGTCTTACACATCTTGTAAATCAATGGAATGGATCAAATCTCCTAGGCTAGAAACATTTGTTAGTGAAGTAACAACCACTATGCACCAGAAATCACAAGCCATTTGAAATATTTAAACTTCTATTGGAAAAAAGACTTGCCAATACAAAAACACTGGGGTACAGTTACGTAATTTTCCAAAATCCTTTTAGGGACTAGGTGAGAAAGAAATGAAATAGTCGCTCTGGTGACTGTCTCTCCCACCTCCCCAGGAAGAAGTGACTTCCTCTGCTTATCAGACAAGACTGTCTTGGATGGTGTTTGTCTAATGGGTTGAAGCCCAAGAGAAGGGGAGTGGACTTCAGTCTGAAACTACCACCCTGCCTTCGGATGCCCAGGAAAGATCACAAAAAGACATCAGATATCCCACACGTGGTTTCAACTGGAGGCCAAGAGCACTGAGATTTTCTACTTCAGACAGAGGCTGGAAGGAAGGAGGTAATATTTAGGGACTGTTTAGATACTGCACTAAGAAATACCTACAGTTCATTCTCAACAGGATTCAAAAAACTAGAGCAGTCGGACATAGAGAAAGGGGTCCCCCAAATTTGGGCAGTATATATATTTTAGAGAGGCATTTCTGTTTTAAGGTAGGGCCCGTTTGGAAGTCTGCCTACTGAACGAGAGAGCTTCTGCAAATGATGTGAAGAACAAACTCACTTCTTCCAAATGTCACGGCCATTTTGGAATTCTCGGGTATCTTGAGTTTCACACATACATAAAACCTGTCCCTTGGAGAGTTTCAAGGTCTTGCCCAAGGTCACGCAGTATTTAAGCGACAGATGTAACAAGAGATTCCATGTCCTCTTTTCTCAATTTCTTGCTATTTCTATTGTACTACCAGAAATGTGAAGCCATCCCTAATTCCCCACATCAGGTAGTATTTTATATATAAGAAAATGTTATTAAGATCACCATAAAGCAGCTGGTCTGGCTTATAAAAAAGCCCAGGATGCCTGGGAGGCTCAGTTGGTTGAGCATCCGACCTCAGCTCAGGTCATGATCTCACAGTCTGTGGGTTCAAGCCCCACGTCAGTCTCTGTGCTGAACGCTTGCTCAGAGCCTGGAGCCTGCTTCGAATTCTGTGTCTCCTCTCTTTGGCCCTCCCCCACTCATGCTCTGTCTCACTCTCTCAAAAATAAATAAATGTAAAAAAAAATATTTTTTAAAGAGCCCAAGAAAGCAAAGCACCTGGATGGCTCAGTTGGTTAAGCATCTGACTTCAGTGAACTGAAGGTCATAATCTTGTGGTTCACAATCTAGTTCAAGCCCCGTGTGGGGCTCTGTGCTAACAGCCTGGAGCCTGCTTCAGATTCGGTGTCTCCCTCTCTCACTGCCCCTCCCCTGCTCATATCTGTCTCTCTCGAAAATAAATAAACATTTAAAAAAATGTAAAGCCCAAGGAAAAGACGCCAGGCTCCCACATGCATGATACATTCCCTCACTTTATATGAGGGAGAAAATCACTTTGAAAACACTTCTGAAAAACCCTCTTTCTAATGAATACGTGTACCCCTGTTGAGGTAAAAGCTTGGTCTGGCAAAATTTAACTCTCCCTTTTTCTGGACACAGGGGATGCATGTGGCTTCCTTTCCTAATCTTGCTGCCATTCAAAGCAGAAAAAAAAAATCCCCCTGTGGTTTTATTGCTGCAGACAGCAAGTGGCCCCTCCCCACCAGCAAAAGGCAGCATAAATGATACAGGATTCACTTGTAATTAAATCTGTAGATAACAGGTCAGGAAAAATAAATCCAAACCTTCATCAGAAGATTGAATTGACGGGATAGAAAAACACAACACCGCTGAGCTACTAATATATCATTTTCTCAAAAACAATTATAAGGCAGCATATTGGTCCAGGATGTAAATAGAAAACCAAATACAAACAGATAATTGACTTTCCTAGGATCTATTTTATAAAGGGGGGGAGCCAGGAAGGGGAGCCAGAGAGCCCTTCAAATACATGGTCTACAATTTCTGCATCCAGACACAAAGTAGATTTCATCCAGACTAAAGAAGAGAAAAGCTGACCAACGTGCTAAGAGAGAGACGACAGGAGATTAAAATAAGAGAGGAAAAAGGAAAGCCAGAAGGTATAATGAGAAGGAGACAGAGCAAAGCACCAGCCAAGCTTGACAACAGGCAGTCATTTGTGTCCTAGTGAAAGAAAAGCAGGAGAGGTTTAAGGAAGGTTTCTGAACTACCTTGAATTTTTAAGTGGATTGTGATTTTCAGGTTCAGGGAGTTGTGCTTAAGTGGAAGCCCAGATGAGCCAGTGGGCAAGCTGCCCCTCCTCCCCACCAGAACCAGGGCCCAGCAAAGAGGGACCCCTGAGGAGGAGGAGGAGCCCCAGTGGCCCAGCATGGCTGCCTTGTCTCTTTCCTATTGCCAGTGTCACCGTGTAAATAGGAAACAGAAGATTGAGCAGATCAGCTGACTCTGAACTTCCCTTTGCCTCCAGAAGAGAATCTCATCATTGAGTCTTACTGGGGGACTAATATTTATTTACTTTTGAGAGACAGAGTGTGAGTTGGGGAGGGGCAGAGAAAGAAGGATACACAGACCCCGAATCAGGCTCCAGGCTCTGAGCTGTCAACACAGAGCCTGACATGGGGCTTGAACTCACAAACCATGAGATCATCACCTGAGCTGAAGTCAGACACTTAACTGACTGAGCCACACAGGCGCCCCCAACCTTGGGATTTAAAGTCTGAATGGCTCAGTTGGGTGAGCATCCAACTCTAGATGGCAGCTCAGGTCATGATCTCACAGTTTGTGAGTTTGAGCCCCACATTGGGCTCTGCACTGACAGCACAGAGTCTGCTTGGGTTCTGTCTCTCCCCTCTCAAAATAAATAAATAAACATTAAAAAATTAAACAAATGAACTATTGTCAATAAACAGTATAATATCATGAGTCTAATGATGTCCTGTGTCCAAATAGTTCTGCAATTGTAGGGGAGGCTACTTTAAAAACAGTGTGCATGGGGAGGGAAGGGGTGCCTGGCTGATTCATTTGGTTGAGTGTCCAACTTCAGCTCAGGTCATGATGTTATGGTTTGTGAATTTGAGTCCCACATCGGGCTCCGTGCTGACAGAGGAGGACCTGTTCGTGATTCCCTCTCTCTCCTCTCTGCCCCACTCATGCTCTCTCTTTCTCAAAAATGAATAAACACTTTAAAAAACTATGGGGATTATCTTATCAGTATCCTAAAATTTAGGATCATGGTTGAGGGTTTCCGGGATTGCTTGATCTCTGCAGTCACTGCAGTTCTTGGGCAAAGCTTTAGTTATTTCATGCTAGGGACTTAGGTCTGCATTTATGATGATGGAGAATTTCCCTGTTAACAGAACTGAATGCACCTCACGAACACCACACTTCCACCCATTGATTTCAGGGAATATCCTGGAGAGGACTTGTAATTACTTCCGAGGTCCCTGACTATAGCTTTTTCTTTCCCCTACAATCGATGCCACATACGGTCAGCCTCTTCCATCATCTAATATTAACATCCATGGGCTTAATTAAGTCACTCCAGCATTTTACAAAATGAGGTGTCTACTTAGCTAATAAGACATAAGCGGCTGTTTTGAAACACAGAAGCTTTAAAATTACACAACAAGACATACTAAAAAGGCACCCTCCGTTCTCCCTGTATTTTTTGTCTCCACAGTCATTCTGATCTTAGCTGTTTCCTGAGCCTGGCCTTGGACGTTCCCCAGTTCTTCATACCCCTCCCCTCAGGATCCCTTGGGAACCTGTGGGTTTGCAACGGGACTGTTGTATATTTACATCTCCTTCGTAGGATATCACCTCCCTGGTGGAGATCATGACCTATGGCTGCCAGCATCTCCAACCGTCTCTCAGCTCCACTCCTTGGGCAGCTCTGTGCATGCCCACATCTGAGGGAAAGAGCAGAGTAGCCCTTCCCTGCTCTGGGTCCCTCTCTACCCCACTTCCTTCCCTGGAAACATGAAAGTGAGACTCAGGAACTGTAGGCCTGTGAGCTCTGACTTTAGCGCTCCCTAAATATGCAAAAACCTTGACCTACCTATTGATCGTGTCCTCCTTCGACCCTTCAATGCACTACCTCCTAAGTACAGAGCCTGTGAACTTGTGAATGGCTCCATCTTGCTGATGGGTTGCCAGCGGTTGGAAAGGTAAATTTCCACTCTCTGTGATGTCACCCCCCATGCTGAAGAAACAAGGTATATATCTAATAAAGTAGGAGTATATCTTGATGACTAATTTGCCTTTCTGAAAGATTTTATTTCTATTAACAGTTGAAAGCAAACCATACAACCAAATGGGTGTAGTTATTCCTGATTCATCAGAATGAAGGGTTTATCCTTGAAAACTTACCAGATACTTAAAAATATTTTTTAATGTTTTATTTATTTTTGAGAGAGAGAGAGAGAGAGAGAGAGAGAGAGAGAGAACAAATGAGGAAGGGGCAGAGAGCAGGGGATACACAGATTCTGAAGCAGGCTCCAGGCTCTGAGCCGTAAGCACAGAGCCCAAAGTGGGGCTCAAACTCATGAACCATGAGATCATGACCTGAGCTGAAGTCGGACACTTAACTGACTGAGCCACCCAGGAGCCCCTAATATTTTTATTTTAGAAAGAGAGAGAGTGAGCACAAACGCAGGGGAGAGGGGTGAAGAGAAAGAGAGGCAGAGAGAGAATTTTAACAGCATGCTGAGCATGGAGCCCGATGCAGGCCTTGAGCCCACGAACCTGGGATCATGACCTGAACCAGGTCAAGAGTCAGACACTCAACTGACTGAACCACCCAGGCACCCTTGGATATTTAAGATACTTTTCTAAGTTTATTTATTTATTTTGAGAAAGAGAGAGAGAATGAGTAGGGGAGGGGCAGCAAGAGAGAAGCAGAGAGAATCCCAAGCAGGCTCCATGCTGTCATTGCAGAGACCCATGCAGGACTCAAACTCATGAACCGTGAGATCATGACCTGAGCCAAAATCAGTAGTCGGACACTTACCCAAGTGAGCCACCCAGGTGCCCCAAGATATTTTAAATCCCACACGAGCTCATCACCTATTACATTAGGAAATGAGGAGCAAAACTTCAGCAAAGTCAACAACTAGAATGCTAGACCCAAGGACCCTTAATATTTATAGTTTAAGCTGAGAGAGTAACAGATGGCAAAAAGTTTCCAGATGAAATAGTGTACTTCTTTCATAAATATTGCTTCCATGTTGAGCATGGAAGGAAATAACTAACAGTTGCTTAACAACCATAAAAGATAGACAGCTTGGTGATTATTTATTGAGAACTTCCCATTGCCCGAAAAGTATCTTTTTTTAAAAAACAGAGCATAACATTAAAAAATTAGGGAAGTCCTAGGATTCCCCAAAACCTTACATATCTGGTTGTTTCATGTAAACTGACAACACCATTGTTGTGCTACATTGGAAGTAGTGCTACATTCACCCTGGCCAGCAAAGATTTGGGGCTCAATGCCAGAGGACACGAAGAGAAATGTTCAGTCTTCTGTTTCCTCTTTACGTCCTAATACTTGAAACATAAAATGGAGACCAAACAGGAGCCCACATTCCCCAAAGTCAGGTATGTCACTTTCTACTACCCAACAAGGGTTCACCCGAACTAAGAGTTCACACTGGAATTTAAAGGTATTTCTCATGTATAAGTAGCAGATAAAATAAATTTTTAAATCACATCAGCTTCTGTAGCCTTTTTTTTAAGTTGTTAGTGGTTGCCCTAGAGTTTGTAGTAGGCATGTTCAACTAATCAAAGTCCACTTTCAAATGACACTTCATGGGGGGCACCTCATAAGAGAGCACTCACAGTCCTCCCTCCCACCCCTTACAACATGGCCTCCATTCTTTCACTTACCCATATCCCAGATTCAACCAGTACATTACCTCAGTAATTACTTGGAGCAGTTATCTATTAGACTACCTTCTACACTTCTGGTGGGTTAACCAAAACACATCCACATGCCACCTTAAGGGCCCTAAATTCCAAGGGGGATTTAGGACCCTTTGTTCAGGACCTTGCCCAAGTATCTCTTTATGTGGCTACTGATTCATATCCTTTAATATCACATGTACCAAATAGGTACTCTAGTGAGTAAATGACTTTCCTGAATTCTGTAAGCTCACCATCTGGAATCTCTCCAAACCATACCCTTTTGGGTTTCTATGGAGGCCTCAATTCATTGTCATGATTGGTTAAAATCATCAGCCACTGGTGACTGATTCAACCTCCAGTCCAACTCCACTCCCCAAAACTCTCTAGTCCCATGGTTGGTTTCCCCAGCAACCAGCCCCCTTCCTCAGGTGGAGTCCAAAACCACCTCATTAACATAATAAAAGAAGCCTTTATTGCTCTCTATATGGGGTAAAGAACAAATGTATATATATTTTTTTTAAGTTGATTTATTTACTTGGAAAGAGAGTATGCAGGGTAGGGGCAGAGAGAGGAGAGAGACAATCCTAAGCAGGCTCCACACTGTCAGTGCAGAGCTCAACACAGGTCATGATCTCACAGTCCATGGGCTCAGCTCCACTTCGGGCTCTGTACTGACAGCTCAGAGCCTGAAGCCCACTTTGGATTCTCTTCCTCTCTCTCTGCCCCTCCTCTGGTCACACTCTGTCTCTGTCTCTGTCTCTCTCTCTCTGTCTCTCTCTCTCTCTCTCTCTCAAAAATAAATAAATATTTTTTAAAAAGAGTTGGACACTTAACAGACTGAGCCACCTGGGCACTCCAATATATTTCTTTTTATAAAGCTGCTTGTTTGTTTGTTTGTTTATTTGTTTGTTAAGAATCTGAAGCAGGCTCCAGGCTCTGAGCTACAGAGCCCATTGTGGGGCTCAAACCTACAAATTGTGAGATCATGGCTTGAGCCCAAGTCAGACTCTTAACTGACTGAGCCACCCAGGTGTCCCCAATATATTTCTTATTGCCAATCACAATATTACAATAAGTAAAGTTTCCCCCACTTTGACTTCATTCAAGATTCTCTCTTTGTCTTTCTGCAGCTTGAATACAATATGTTTAGGCATTGATTTTTTTTATTATTATTTATCTAGCTTCTCATTCTCTGAGCTTCCTGGATTTGTAGTTTGGTTTCTTTTATTAATTTTGGGAAGTTTTAAGGTATTATCACTTGAAGAAGGAAGGAAGGGAGGGACCGAGGGAAGGAAGGGTAGAAAGGAGAGAATAAGCCCACAGAGAAATGGAATCAGAGTGTGAGGAACAAAGCAGACATCTGGCCAACATTTGTTAAGCCTCACATAGAAGCAGAGCCCTGGTAGAGCCATAGTGAGGGCTCCCCAAAGATGCCCCCACCTTCCAGGGTACCTGTCCATCCTTCAGAATCTCTTTGCTTTGTTGACCCTGGGTTTACTTGACTGACAGCCAGGTGAATGAGAAAGGGGGACAGTCTACAGTGGAACATAACTGGCTCTCCCCTGCTCATTACAGCACAACTAAGTTGGCCTCTGTCCTCATCCTGAATCCCACCTCAGGGCCATTATCTATGCTATTCTTTTTGTAGTGATGGCTTCCTCCATCCACATGCTTTGTAACTGTATATGTTATTTGCCTGCCTGTTTGGTTTCTGCTTTCTCCACTATGCATAGGCTCCAAGAGGAGCCACTAAATCACCCACAGTGCGTGAAACATGCTAGGAACTCATGAGCATTTCCAAATGAATGATTAACTTGGCCACTGTGCTAAGTAAGTGAGAAATCCTGCCCCTTCTGGTCAATCACCAGAGTAGGTCATGAGGTAAAAGATACCATCAGAGTTGAGGGAGGAGAGGGAGGGAAGTGGGGGGAGGTGGTAAGAGTGCAGTAGAAGGAGAGTCAAGTAACAGGAGACATACACTGGAGCATTTGTCAAGGACCTGAGGCAATGGAATAACCATGAATGCATTGATAAAACTAGCCATGAATGGGAAGCCAAGGGAGTGGAGAAGGAACAGGACAGATAGAGTATAGAATGCTTGAGGTAAGATTCAGATACCCAAAGGCCATATAGTGCCAGGTAGGGGTATTTCTTAATGGCCTACAATTGACAAGCCACCAAAGTGTCAAGTTCCCATTTGATTTCATTGACTTCACAAACTCATGTCACCATATTGGAAGATCAAATTCTCCAATAAGATAACTAGAAAAACAAAGACTTGGCCTTGAGGAAACTAAAGGGTATCTCACTTTCCATATCAACAAACATAATGATCCTGTTGAGAAAAGAAAGATTAGATCTTTGAATGAAGTAAGAGTACCTCAGGAAGAGCAATAAATCTCCTTCTGAGTCAGAACCACCTAGTGGCATTATTCAAACTTGTTTACCTAAGTTGGAACTAGAAAAACTTTAAATCTTTCACCTGATCACTTATCAGTTAAATTTACACACATTAAGATAATTGAGTTAAACAAGTTAATTGAAAAACTGAAGTTTGATTTTATTGAGTTGATCCAATAAGATTTTTGACTATGATACTGCCAATGTTTGACTCCAGCGAAGTCAATTAGACACTAAACCCTTGAGTTTCTGCTCCTGAAATACAGAGAAAGTAGATTTCTCTCCATTGTTATTACATATTTGTTAGTTAGGAAATATCATATATACAACCTCCACTAACAGCCTCTAAGGGATGGTTATCCAAACTGAAGGTATTACGTATATGCATACCTAAAGAGTAACTTTTTATCCCTAAACTGAAAAATGAAAGTCCAAGGTCACCCAGCTACTAAGTACCCAAATCACATTGTATTAGGATCAGGTTTTCCCATTTTGTCATTTCAGAATATCCTCTTATCACACATTTAAGGTCATCAGTTGAATTCCATCAATTTCTAAACATATTCAGGGATGAATTTTGTTGTTATAAAATTAGGAAGCTAAGGTCGGCTTAATCAAAATATTTAGAACCTTGAAGTTCATCTTTCAAGTTGCTTTCTCTTTCTCTCATCTGATAGAAGTGAAGTCTATAAAAATAAAAATTTTGGTTCCTTTCACCCTAAGGAATTTATGACCAAATGTTAGCTCTGTTTGATAAGATGAAAAAGATACTTCCCCCACCTCGTTCTCTTCACTCTCACCTCATGTTTACCAGAGATAACACTTAACACCTTTCTATGCAATTTTTTCTCTAAATTCTCCTAGCTGATAATCAGAGCAAATTCAGGGCCCTGAACCTATAAAATAAAATAAATAGAGAGCAACTGGAATGATTGCAAGTGCAGACACATTATACAATTCCAAAATTTACTGGATATAAGAGAAGTGATTGATGAAAAAAGTTGAAAAGGTCCTGGATGTTCACCAACATTAAGTAATGGCTTAAGGAGTCGAGACACAGGAGGAGAAAGGGTGGGCATAGGAATAATCAGGCTGAGGATCTAAAACAGCAGTGGCTGGAGACATTTTTGTTTGTCACAATGAAAAAGACGCTACTAGCAGGTCCTTCTCAAGGATGTTGCTAAACTATCCTACAGTGCACAAGACAGCGTTACCCACCAAAGAATTATATGTTCCCAAATGTCAAGGCTGGGAAACCCTGTTCTAAAAGATTCAGGGTGCTGCTCCTGTGTCTTTCACATCCCCTAAATATGTGAGTGAATTTGACCTTTTGAGTTTCTCCTTACCATGGTCAACAAGTTGGACTAAAGATTCCACAATGCCCTTAAGCTTCCATAACGTCAAAGGTAGACGGCAGATTGTTGGTCACCTTTTTCTGTCCCCAGCTCTGCCATACCACCTAATTCCCCAATCCTACCTAGTCCTAATACCCAGCTGGCATTTTTATGTGCTGACAATAAACAGGAAATAAGGTTCTTTTTTATATGTATATGTATTTCCTAAGAAACTGGCAACTAGACCATGTCTTCCTTGAAGGACATTCTACAGCATCAGTTAGGGGTTTCAACGGCCTTGAAACAGCCCTAGTGGAAGAAGGAAGTAAAAGGAAAGGGGGTATTGACATAACGTCCTAATTCAAACTTTTACACTTACACCAAGGGTACACTCTTAGCATGGAGCAGCTGTGAACATGAGGATACATCTGCCATTTCCCACCCTCCCTCAGCCCTCAACCCACAGGTAAACAGGTTATTCCAGAGCCTTCCGAGGCTTCCTTGAGGTCCTCACCAGATTACTAAGCATAAGAAATGCCTGCTCTATAATGGATGTTTCCACTTTATAAAAGACAGAAGATGGGCAATGGAAAAAAAATTCACACATTACCCACAATCCTTGGTTTTTCAGGATCTCATCCAATCTAGATTTAGACTTTTTTTTTTTAGGGAGGAAGAGAGAGCATGAGCAGGGGAGAAACAGAGGCAGAGGGAGGGAGGGGTGGGAAGAGAAAAAAAGAGAGAAAGGGAGAGAGAGAGGGGGAGATCTTAAGCAGGCTCCATGCTCACCCAACACGGAGCTTGATCCCACAACCTTGGGATCATGATCTGAGCAGAAATCAAGACTCGGACACTTAACCGATTGAGTCACCCAAGCTCCCCACCTGGTTTTAGACTTTACATGAAATAATAATAATCTTAAGTACTTTTTAGGGAACAGAAACTTGAGAGTTATGCTCCTCAATTATGAAAACATGGATAAACATCTACTTGCTCCCCTTCTGCTTTGATTAGGAACATAAATGCTGCCATGTGTCAGATTTTGCCCTTCACCAGCTTAAACTCTTTAATTGGTGTCTTACTGCCCTATGAATAAAATCTAAATTTCTAGAAGTTCCTGTATGATGGTATTATTTCCCATGTTCCTCCTTGTTTCCCATGCTCTATCTCCCTAACTCCTGCTACTCAAGTGTCCCAAGCTCTTTCTTGCCCTGCCCTAGTATTTGCTCCTTCTTCAGTCTGCAGTAGAATGATCTTCCTTCAGGTTGTTCAGCATGACTGAGTCCTCCTGTTCTCAGGCCTTTGCTCTACCAGCACCGCTTGAGAGAGACCTCCCAGACCATCTTATCACCACATAGTTATTATTCCAAGGCCATATTTCCTTTCCTCCCAAGCACTTACTACAATTATCATTAATCTTTTTACTTTTTTAATAAATTTGTTAATGTTTTTTTTTTATTTTTGAAAGAGAGAGAGAGACAAAGTATGAGTGGGGAAGGGGTAGAAAGAGAGGGAGACACAGATTCTGAAGCAAGCTCCAGGCTCCAAGTTGTCAGCACAAAGCCCAACACGGGGCTTGAAACCATGAACCATGGGATCATGACCTAAGCTGAAGTCAGTACTCATCCAACTGAACCATTCCAGTATGCTTTTCCCTACTTTCTGCTAGAACATTAGCTCCATGAGCACAGAGATCTGATCTGTGTGTGTGTTGACTGCTGCCCACATAGTTCCTGACACATGACTACCACTGACCAGATTTGCTGCATACATTATGGAATAAATTTGTATAAGCAAGACATTGTCCACAAGGAGGCATTACTCAAACTATATCCTCCAGAAAATTCAAATGTAATCACGTAGCCTGAGCTATTTAGAGGTGTCAATATAGAGAAAGAGAAGAATGAACCCCCAAGTTCTGAAATGGAGCAGGATGTACAACCAGCCAATATACTGACCTCGTTGATTAAGCCACACAAATAACCCAGTTTGCCAGAGGAAGGCAGTCATTCTGGACTCTTCCAATTCATCCAGGAAACTAACGCAGACTGGTCTCATTTCCATATCAGGGTAGACTGAATTTGGATGTTTTTCATAAAAGCGAACATTTTATAAATCACTTCCACCAAGTTGATAGTACAAAGAAATAAAACCAAAATTGTTCCAAAGGATTCTGTAAATATGGTGCCCTCTAGGAAAGCTAAATTATTAACAATGAATGACCACAGAGGAAGGTCATTGGAACAGTCATCAAAATGCTCACTAAATAAACACTGGGCACCTGGGTGGTTCAGTTGGTTAAGCATCCAACTTTGGCTCATAATCTCAGGGTCAGTGGGTTCAAACCCCATATCAGGCTCTCTCTTGTCAGTTCAGTCAGCTTTGGATCTTCTGTCCCCTCTCCCGATCCCTTCCCCACTGGTTCTCTCTCTCTCTTTCTCTCTCAAAATAAACTTTAAAAAAAATAAACAGATGTGTTTCTGTTTATGTACAAGACAAGAAATTCCAAGTTCCAACACTTCCATACAACAGCAGCCTAGATGCAGAAGGAAAGAATGCATCAATTATGTGAGAACCTTAAACTACCGTCTGACAAATTTTGCCGTGAACAAAAATGCTTAAAGTGTGTCTTTTGCAAGTAACAATATCAAGCTTCCACGCCCATAAGGCCCTCGGGCTTCAGTGTGCTTCACCTCCTATCTCATTGAGATCACGATGTGGGTTACAAGGTGGCCACGGCCCCACCACAAAATGGTGGCTTTGCTACCCAGACACTCCGGAAAGGGTGTGTTTCCCTGATCCAGGACCAGGGTGTCTTAGTCAAGTATTTCATACATGGGGGGGGGGGGAGTGGCAGCATGTGCAATTACTGATACTTTTCATATTTTTAGTTTGTGTGAAGATTTTGTTTCTGAATCTAGATCCTTCTCTTCCCCTTACTGCACATGCTACACACACTCATTTGTTTTATAGTATATTCCAACATCACCCCAGATGTAGCAAAGCAACTGTTAGCAGCTATAAGCAAAAAAAAGAAATATATGTGTGTGTGTATAAATATGTTTTATATATATAAATACATATATATGAAGCTTTTATTTGTTGTGTTTTGTACCCCAACCATCTGAAGATCCAAAGAATTCCAGTATCAGAATCCACCACCCTCTTCCCCTTTCTCCCTTATTATTTATTGATGTAAGTCTTCCTAGAGCTCCCTACTCATGACTGCTTAAGGTCAATAAAGCATTGACCTCCAATGATAAACTCTGCTTACGATATCTGTCATGCGTCATGCGCAAGGCCAACATTACTTCTTCGAACTCAGACCCCTGAAGAGGGGTGCTGCCTGGCTGGAGCTACTACCCCCATAGAGGCATGATGAGCTGGTTCTTGGAAAGCTGGAGATGTGAACCAAGTGTGCTGCCAAGACGAAGAGTCGTTGCTGACAGGCACAAGGAGCAAACTGGGCAAAGTACCCCTTCTCCCTCCACCAGCCTTCTGGTTGCTCTCTAGCGCCTCCTAGAGGCAGGCCTGATGGAAAGCCAACATCCAAAAGATGAAGATGCTTGGCAGCACCCCAGCCCCAGCATTACAAAGCAGGGTATAGACAGGTGCATTTGAAACTGAGAAAAAATAGCACACCCTTCTCCCACCTGATCTCAGGAATTAGATACGTGTTCACTCTGATGGCTGTTTGGCCGCTACTTGAGGCCACCCAGTTGAAAAATTCAACTTGTTTACCTCTGGAAACAGATGCAGACTTTGGGTTATTAATGTCGAAACAGAGCACACAGTCACCCACTAAATCTCCACCAACAGAAGCAAGGAGGCTGATGCCAGAGATAAATAAACACAACCTTGATCATATGAAGCATCTTAACTGCCAAAATATCATTATAAATTGGTCCATAGCACTCTGAGACTTCAAAGAATAACAAAATCAATCCCAATAAGTCATTTTCCCCCCGTATAAATGGTCTGCCTCTCCTCTCTGCTCTAAAGCGAATACAGATTTCTCAGTAATTCAAAGACTGAGTTCTCTCCTGCTGCCTCTCTCTTTGGCAGACGTGAACACCCACTCAGCTGCTTTATCCTGTGCTCTCCGAAAGGTTCAGTGGGATCAAACACAGAACCACTAACTACAAACTCAGAAGCCTTCCAGCCAAATCCCATGAAGTCTGGATTAAGACAAGGAAATGTGCAGAATATCCAAGCCATGATTCAAGGAACATACTGTTTTGGGAGGAAGAATTGCCTCTGCTCTTCAAGGTCCCTCCAGCTGGACCATGAATCAAATTGACATGAGACCGATTAACTAAAGAAAATCAAATTTAATAATGTAAGGACACAGGTCTGAATTCGACTTCTCAGAATCATTAGACAATAGATGGGTACACGTTGCCCAAGGAAGGAGGGACCGCCCTTGTAACACCCAATCAGGAAAGGCCAGAGAACACCCCTAACATTCCTAAGGGCGGGCCTAAAGATGGAGGCAATAAGATAATCACTTATTGCTTAAGACTAGTCACGCCCTACATGAGGGTCCTGGGCCCACTCTGTGATTGGTCAATGCTCTAAATGTTGTGATTGGCTCCCACTAAAAGTATCGATGTATGGTTAAAGTTACTGCCAGTATTGATAGGGGTAGGGATTGGACCCCTGTGCCTGTACTGCGATTTCCTGTAACTCCCCCTTCCCAAAACTCATAAAAGCCCTACCCCGCCATGTTCGAGGCTCTCTGCATGGATCCACTGCATTGGTGAAGTCTGTGAGCCCGAGCTTATATGCCCATAATAATAAAGTCCTTTGCTTTTGCATGCGTGACTCGGTCTCCCTGGCAGTTTCTGGTTTTGGGGACAATATTACAAATCTGGGCATAACAATAGTATATGTACAGGGAATCTACACAGACATAGAAGTTCCAAGGACAATGAGGCAATCTGATGCTTACATGAACTAAGGAGAGGGGTTGGGGTCCAAGGATACAAACAGGAGAAAGACCAGGAACAGGAAGGTGAGGGGAGATGTTTAGAAAACAAAGAGGCTCCCTTATTATATAGATAATTTGCTTCCATGAAGGGGAGTCTCTCTTACTAGCTCTCTTCCTGGTACAAGCAGGCAGTTGAGGGGGAGGTAAGGAGCTTCTCCTGAATGTGCTGGGTTTTGATTGCTTTTACCGCAGAGTAAAGTTCCATGCCAAAGTGGCCCATCTTGGGGTGGCCTGCCCTTGGCCCCTACAATACAGATTTCCTCAAAGGTTTACAGCCGGCACACATATCGCTACTGATTGTGTGACATGGGACATACCCATTACCATGGAGGATTGCAAGAGCTCCTACAGACACCTAGCAGGGGAGGTGGGGCCAGGGAGGAACCACGTCGCCAGGCCCCCTCTAGTGTCTGAGCCAAGCAAGCTTCCACAGACAAGGCTGCGTGAAGACAAAGCAGGAGTCAGGAGCTGACAAATCTCAGTACTGAAAGACACTCATCTGAAGGACTCATGAAAATAAAAATAGAAGTAACACATTTAAGGGGAGACATTTTAAGATAGAAAACCATGGTGGACATCTAGGACTATCCGGATAATTTTTCTTCCTCTTGTAGCCCAACCCACTCCCTCCCCACACCCTGTACAAACTCAGAGATGAATAACCATCACAAAAGAACCAACCTGGACATGTGCATTTAAAAACCAGTGGGGCGCTTAGGTGGCTCAGTCTGTTGAGCATCTATCTGACTCTTGATTTCAGCTACGGTCATAATGCCAGGGTCATGGGCCCAAGTTCCATGTCAGGCTCCACAATGGGCATGGAGCCTGCTTAGGACTTTCTCTCTCCCTCTGCCCCCTCCCCACTTGCATTCTCTTTAATTTTTTTAATCTGAAAAAAAGGAGGGGAAGGGAAATGTGGAATAAAATACAAGCAACAGGCAAGTAGAGAACACATTTAAAAGGGAAACTGTCAAAAAGAAACCCAAAATGAATCCAGAGTAACAGTCATTCACAGCCTCAAAGAAATAGCAGAAAGCTTACTGACTATTTAGAAAGAGGCAGGGGTGCCTGGGTGGCTCAGTCAGTTAAGCGTCCAACTCTTGATTTTGGCTCAGGTCATGATCTCACAATTTGGGAGATTAAGCCCCACATCAGGCTCCACAGTTGGCATGAAATCTGTTTGGGATTCTCGCTCTCGCTCTTGCTCTCACTCTCTGTGTATGTGTCTCTCTCTCTGCTCCTCCCCCACTCATACTTTCAAACTAAATAAACTTTCATTAAAAAAGAGCTCAAATTAGAGATTCCATAGTTGAAAGAAGAATTTATGACTTAGTGTGAATGGATGAAAAGTAAGCAGGTAGAATTTGAGAAATAAAGGAGGCAAAAAAAAAATACATTACAAAGAAAAGCCACACATAAACTAGATCCAACATAAGCATAATTTGTGTTCATTACTCAAGCCAGAGGCTAGGATGGATGAGAAAAAATAAAAGAAAGAATAGCTATAATTTCAGCATGCAAAATAACAAATTGGAAATATATATAAGGAAAAAGAAAGTACACAGAGGTAGGAAGAGATTAATAACATTTTTAAAAGCTAATTTAAGAAAAGAGAAAATAGGGGCCTGGGTGGCTCAGTCGGTTAAGCATCCGGCTTCGGCTCAGGTCATGATCTTGAACCCTGTGTCGGGCTCTGTGCTAACAGCTAGCCCAGAGCCTAGAGCCTGCTTCAGATTCTGTGTCTCCCTCTCTCTCTGACCCTCCCCTGCTCGCACTGTCTCTCTCTGTCTCTCAAAAATAAATTAAAAACATTTTAAAAATTAAAAAAACAAAAGAGAAAATACAAACAGTAGAAAGGATAAACAAACAAAACGAAAGCTCTAAAAAGAAAGTGAATTAAAGATTTTTTTTAAAGTAACTTCTACCCTCAATGTGTGGCTCGAACTCTCGACCCTGAGATTAAGAGCGACACGTTCCACAAACTGAAACAGCTAGTGATTTAAATCAACTCGGGAGAACACAAGATTAACATTATTAGCTACAAAAAAGAATGATATAAAGTATAGAAGAGATCAGAAGATGTACAAAAGAATATCATCCGCAATTCTACAGCAACATTTCTGAAGAACTTAAGGTCTTGGATGACTTTCTAGAAAAATAAATAGTAGGTACCAAACAGAAGTTATTTTAAAGTAGGCTTCATTCCCAGAGTGGAGCCCAATGCAAGGCTTGAGTTCATGTCACGGAGATCAAGACTTGAGCTGAGATCAACAGTCGGATGCTTAACCAACTGAGTGCCCGCTGAAAAGCAATTTTTAAGATCTGCCATGTAAGAAAGATGCTTGCCTCAAGTATTCTTATGGGTAGGATTAGTGAGCAGGTTAAAATAAAACTTGATAAAACACTTCCTAGTCCTATAATAGTGAAACTAATTAATACAACAGCACAAAAAGAGTGTTATTTGTAAAGTTAATATCTTAACACCAATATTAATTAAAGTATGTAAGCTCCACTCGTGAATGCAGATACAAAAATTCAAAATAAAATATCATCTCATTAAACACAGCAGTATATTGAAATAACAAGACATCGTGACCAACAAGTATTTTATTGGAGGAATGCAAACACATGTAAGAAACCAGAGCAATCCATTATATCAGCAAACTCAAGGAAAGAAAATTTATAAAATCCAATTGTCATTTTGGATAAAAATTCAGGTCAGACAGGAATAGGAGGAAACTCCTGAAATATGACAATCTACCAAAATCAACAATGACCTATCAAATGTACGTTAGTATTTCTCCTCAAATCAAGAAATGGTTGAATGTGCAGCTCAAAAGTCTATACCAAGTGCTGTGGAAAATGGGGAATGATCGACACTGAAATGTACTAAAGTAGTTTCTGGGCTTCAAGTACATAAAAAAAAATTGTATATGCATTTACACCTATGAAGCAGTTCTATAGAGTGAAAAAACAATCAGATTATTGTTAGTGATGTCCATCAATCTCCCAGGGAAAGAAAGTTTCACTCAAGACTTCTAGAAAGAAAGGCATTTTCTTTTCTTCTTTTTTAAGTTTTATTTATTTTGAGAGACAGAGAGCAAGGCAGAGAAGGAGAGAGAGAATCCCAGGCAGGCTCCACGCTCAGGATGGAGCCCAACTCAGGATGGAGACCACGGCCTGAGCAGAAATCAAGAGTCGGACACCCAACTAACTGAGCCACCCAGTATGTCAGAATGTTCAATGTATGTACGAATTAGGGATTCCAGTTCCAAGCACTCGTTTTTACAAATATACACATGCACACACCACACACACAGAGGAACATACTTGTACACATGTGTATGCATGCACAGGCATACACTCATACACACACATGCAAACACATCACATGTGCCAAGTGTATACAGATACATACACACATGTACATCTTCATTTTTCCAAATCCCATAGAGTAAAAAAATATTTACTGGATTTCAGCAATTCCTTCATTTAACATTAGTCTCTCTTTTACAGAACCCAGTGAAAGTTAAGGGAGGTTTGATACATTTTATTTAAATTAGTACATATCATATGATCTCAGCTTTCCAGACGATTCCTATCTATCCTGTCTGAATATATGAATTAAACCCCTGTAGAACAGGGTTCCCTGAATATTAAGAACATTCTTTCTGAATGAGGCTTTAAGTGATTCTATTTTCCTTTTCTTTACGACTCAAATGTCTTATAAAGTTTATATCCTTTTTACAAAACCAATAAAGTCCACTGTCGGCAAAATGAAAAATAAGAATAGAAGTCAAATGAGAAAGAGAGAAAACACTTAGCACTACTATGACGAGTTTCCATTATAATGTGCTCAGTGTGTCTGTTGGATGAGTCAAAGAAAACACTATAATGGAGTTTCCATTCTGTAAATTTGATTTCGCTACAGGAAACATGAGCTGAGACAGCCATTCCAATCACTTAATGGGCATCCCTGTCTTCTTCTTATTCAATAATACCAATTACAGCTGGAGAAGCCCCCCCATCTCCGGTTGATGTTTCCTGGGTGTGTTCTCCTGGGTTCTCTTAGTTCAGTATTAAATGACCCAAGTGTCAGGGTGTCATCTATTTCCCATTATAGAAGCCAACCATTCTCTTGCATCTACAGGGTGACAAATACACTATGATGTGAGGAAAGGTCATCTGTGCCTCATTATTGAGTTCTAAGAGGACCTCCTGGCCATGCTAGACTTCCCTCGGTTTCTGATTAAGCAGCAGTGGTACTGTAGATGAGACTCGTTGGTGGATATATTCAGTAACAAGAAGAAAATCTAGGAACCACCTCTTAATATTCATATACCCTGGGTTGGGCTGCCTTGCTAACTGTATGGAGAAGCTTGTGAAATCATAAATAGTTATTCAGATTCTCCCCTTGCCCTTCCTTTCTTGGAAGCAGAATTCCAAAGCCTGTTGTCCTGATCTTACCTCCGTTTTCTGATCACGTTGTGTCTCCTTCCTAAACTACACACATACAAGGGGTGTGGGAGTGGCTCAGTTCCTTAACCATGACTTCAGCTCAGGTCATGATCTCATGGTTCATGGATTCAAGCCCCGTGTCGGGCTCTGTGCTGACAGCTCAGAGCCTGGAGCCTGCTTCGGATTCTGTGTCTCCCTCTCTCTCTGCCCCTCCCCCACTTGTGTTATGTCTCTCTCAAAAATAAATAAATACTAAAACATGGAAATACACAAAGTAAATGAAGAATAACAGTGATGGCTATTAGGAAAAGGGGCTAAAGCAAAGTCTAGAGCGCACAAATATTAAGTGATATGGCTTTAGGTTGAGATTTTAGACGATTTCTAGAAAAAGGTTTTTAAAGAATTATTATTTTGGACTTACTCTTCTTCTTCACCTTCTTTGCAGAGTTCTAGCACAATTAATCTCTATTCTGTTTCACTCCTTTCAAAAAGAACTCTAATAGAAAACAAACTGGGGGCCCCTGGGTGGCTCAGTTGGTTATACATCCGACTCTTGATCTCAGCTCAGGTCTTGGTCTCAGGGTTGTCAGCTGGGCATGGACCCTGTAAGAGAGCAAGAGTGGAAGGAAGGAAACAGAAAAGGAAATAAGGAAAGGAGGAAGGGAGGGAGGGAGGGAGGGAGGGAGGGAGGGAGG
>NC_043705.1:11513205-11520248 GCF_006229205.1 Suricata suricatta
AGGGAGGGAGGGAGGGAGGGAGGAAGGAAGGAAGGAAGGAAGGAGGGAAGGAAGGAAGGGAGGGAGGGAGGGAGGGAGGGAAACAAACTTAATAGCTCTGGAAGGGCTAGAAGCACAGGTGGTCTGGGAGCATTGAGCACATTTAGCAACCACATCCTGGTTTCTATTACCATTCCTCACTAAGAGAAAGTAAGACAGCTTGGAAAATAGCTATTCCCGGTCTGTGGGAGAGAAGGTACAAGATGAGTCTGGAAATTCATCTTACACTAGAAAGGAGAAAAGTCCTCAAACACAAAGGATGGAGCATTTCCCAAGGACATAGGCACCAGCCTTGAGACAAACACATGACAATTTAAGTGCCAAAAATAATTAAAAGCATTAATAAATTATAAGCCTTTCATGGGGAAATAGGATTCGGTTGAAAATAATAACAAACAAGGCAAGAATGATACGGGCACAAGGGTGGACACTTGCTTACAGGAGAATGCCAAGTACCAAGTGGCAAACATGGAGAGAATGTTGGAGTTAACAAATCATTTTCTTGGGGGTTTTGTTCATGTTTATTTATTTATAAGTGAAAGAACTCATGTGTGAGAGAGCAAAAGAGGGGTAGAGAGAGAGGGAGAGAGAGAATCCCAAGCAGGTTCTGTGCTGTCAGTGTAGAGACCGACTGAGGGCTTGGACTCAATAGCCAAACCATGAGACCATGACCAGAGGGGAAAATTAAGAGTTGGACACTTAGCTGACTGAGCCACCCAGAATCCCCAGCAAATCATCATTTCTAACCCTAACAAGACAGGTTCAGGGTCAAATCATAAATGGGTGCTAAGTCTAGGAGGGAAACTGCCAAGTTTATAGAGGCAAAATTGTCACATATGAAAATGCACCCCACTGTTTGTGAAGTTTGAAGAGTTGTGACAGATTTATATGCCTAGGCTGCCACCACTAAAATCAAGATAAAAATCTTTTCCATCACCTTAAAAATTCCCAAGTGCCCCTTTGCAGTCAGCACCCCACACTCCCAGCCTCAGGCAACCATGAATATATTTTCCCTCAGCATATATTAGTCTTCCCTTTTCTAGAATTTCACATAAATGGCACCACACAGCACATATCCTTTGGTCTCTGGCTTCTTTCATGGAGCATACTGTTTTTGAGATTTAGACATTCTGTTGCATGTCTCAGAATGTTGTTCCTTTTCATTGCTGAGTTGTATTCTGTGGTATGAATATGTCACAGTTTGCATCTATGGTCATGTATTGATGGACCTTACAGTTGTTTCCAGTTTGGGCCAAGGACGAGCAAAGCTGCCGTGTTTGTGTTTCTGCACAAGCCTTTGTAAGGACACAGGCCTTCATTGCTCTAGGATAAAGAACTGAGAGCAAAGTCCGAGGTCACATGGAAAATGCACGTTGAACTTTCTTTAAAACTCCCAGATATTTTGCAAAGTGGTTGCACCACCCTACATTCCCACAGTAATTTAGGAGAATTACAGTTGCTCTGTAGCCTTGGTACTGTCACTTTTTTTTTTTAATTTTAGCCATTTCTAGTGAGTATATATGGGGGTAAACTTTGATGAGGAACAGGATACCTGCGTGGTCTGAAAATGCCTCACCAAAGATTGCCTATTAGGAGCCATGGAGAAAACAGTAGTACCTAAACAGTGGAGAAATCAGGCTACACTGGTCAAAATCATTGCAAGTGAGAAGCAATGGAAACTGTGTGTCTCTGCATGACACACCCTGAGAAGGACACGATATCACTTCCATAGTATTCTTTTTTTATATAAAGTTTCTTTATTATTTCAGAGAGAAACAGAGCACAAGTGGAAGAGGAGCAGAAAGAGAGAGGGAGACGCAGAATCCAAAACAGGTTCTAGGCTCTGAGTTGTCAGCACAGAGCCCAGTGCAGGCCTCAAACCCACCAACCGTGAGATCATGACCGGAGCTGAGGTCAAATGCTTAACCCACTGAGCCACCCAGGGCAGCCCACTTTTGTAGTATTCTGACTGGGGGACAGGGGGGTGCATAACCTAAAACTGATCAAGACAAAACATATACACATCCTAAATGGGGAACGTTCTGCTTTGAAAGGGGACTGCATTCTTAAAAATTTCAATGTCATAGAAGAAAAGGAAAGACTGAAGAATTGTTCCAGATTGTGGATACTAAAAAGACATGACTGTTAGACACTTTACTTCATCCTAAACTGGATTCCATAGTGCAGGGGGAAAGTGCATGCACATGCACAGAAATACTATAAAAAACCTTACAAAGTAAACTGGCAAAATTGGGGTCATAAGAAGGTAGAGTAGTTTCACCGCTAACGTGAATGAGGTTGATCACTATACTAATGAATATGTAAGAAAATAGCCTTATTCTTGGGAAATCTACACTGAAGTATTTAAGCTCAAACAGTTATACTCTATGCAGCTTTCAATTAGTTTCAAAATTAGATAGATAGAATGATGATTGATTGATAGACAGATACGTACATTACATATGTACACACGCATACATACATTCAGAGGGCAAATGACAAGCCAAATAGATCAAACTGTTAACTAGAGGTGAATCTGGGTAAAAGGTGTACTGAAATTCTGTGTATATTTCTTATTTACAAATAAAAACAATTTCAAGTAGCTAAAGTCAGATCGGATCAAGACAGCGCCTACCTCATATCTAAAATCCCTAGAAATTACAAAAAAGAAAAAGATGAGTTTTTTTTAAAGAAAAATCAATAACAACCATAGGAAAAAATAAGGAGGGACATCGGTGAACCAAAAATGGTGATGTCCTAAATAATAAAAAGCAAATTAGAAGTCATAACTCAAAACAAATAGATAAACTTCCCACTCCTCCATGCAAACACCAAAACCCAAACCTAAATAATGGCCAGCTGGTTTCTAGCTAGACGCAAGTACATGAGAGTGAGCCTTGAACCCTGAGACTTAACCTGGGCTCCAAGGAGAAACCATTCACGAATTCCAGGATTCACGCTGATGGCAGTCATGTGGCTCGATCCTCTGTCCTAATAAGGGGTGAAGCTATTCCAAGGCTTGTTGCTCATCCCTGGCCAGATTTCACAGCCATGGGCCCAGAGGCCTCCGTGACCAACAGGAAGGGGTACTGCGGGCTCAGAGAACGAATAGCTTCCAGCTTGAGAGCAGCCATTTATTTCCCTGGCTCCTCCTCTGCTCTCTGGTGCTGCTCTCCCAAACCTCTCTGACCAACTGCTCATCTCTCATCTCTAGGGAGTCTTACCCCCGCTTGACGTACTATCCTGCCTGCTCCTTCCCGACAAAGCCATCACTAAATATTTGACAAACCCCATGTGGCCGAACCTGTCCTATTTCCACCTAAGTCGTTTCCTGAAGTCCCCATTTTACTCTGATTCACGTCCTGAGACTCAGGTCTGCTAATCTGCCTCCCTCCTGAATTCTTCCCCTCATCGGCTCCTGGCACCACACTTCATGTTTCTCCTTCAGCTCCAGAAGCCGTAAGTCATTCGTTAGCAATGTATAACCCTATCATCCTCTTGGGCCCTCACAAGCCAACCTTCCTAATTTTGCAAATAGTTGCGTTGCTCTCCCACAATTCTCTTCCAACCAAGGTAAAGTTTTGGAAGCAAAGTCCAAAATAGGCACTCATGATTCCATTCCAAGGTGAGCACCCTGGAATCTTTCTTAATTACAGATCTGGAAAGGTAAAAGGATTCCTTTCCCTCAATTTCCAGATTTGTCATCTCATAATAAACAAGAAATACAACCAGGAACAGAAGTAATTAATTGACCTGGTTTTTAAAAGTTTTTACACTGACTTCCAAATATCATAT
Organism: Suricata suricatta; assembly: GCF_006229205.1. Lineage (NCBI taxonomy): Eukaryota > Metazoa > Chordata > Mammalia > Carnivora > Herpestidae > Suricata > Suricata suricatta. The sequence continues at coordinate 11,517,040 of NC_043705.1, forward strand.
TGAGATCGGAATCTTTTTTTAAATGTTTATTTATTTGTTTTTGAGAGAGAGAGAGAGAGACAGAATCCAAAGCAGGCTCCAGGCTCTGAGCTGTCAGCACAGAGCCCTACACGAGGCTTGAACTCACCAACCATAGGATCAAAACCTGAGCCAAAGTCAGATACTCAACTGACTGAGCCACCCAGGTGCCCCCCAAATGAATCTAACTGGCCTCTTTCCAGGCCACAGGACATTCAAAACTCTCTGGCCTGTTTCTTTGTTCAGTTCTCTCTCCCCAGAGTGTAGACTCTGGCTTTTTGTGAGAGCAGCGTCACAGACTCATTTGTTTGTAGAAACGTCATGTTGTCACTTCCCCATTGTTCTAACCTGGGTTAGACTCACCATTGGAAGATCAATGTGGCATCTGTGATGACACACCATCTTGCTCAGTGCCAGTGTTTCTATCTCTTGAGTGACAAGCCAGAAGCGTATCCCAAGGCTCTGGACCCCTACTAGGCTATCAACATGGGCCATACACCTGCTCTACCCAGCAGCAGGATGCCCATGAAGATGAAATTTTCAAAGCAAAGCAACAAAGATTTGAGAAAGGTATTTTTGCCAGGTTTGCCCCTTCTGGCTTGTTTATAACTGCCCCTATGAGGAACCTGAGTGGCTCAGTTGGTTAAGCATCTGACTTCGGCTCAGGTCATGATCTCGCAGTTCATGGGTTTGAGCCCTGCATAGGGCTCATGCTGACAGCTGGGAGCCTGGATCCTCCTTCATATTGTGTCTCCCTCTCTCTCTCTGCCCCTCCCCCGCTCACACTCTGTCTCTCAAAAAATAAATAAATGTTAAAAAATATTTATAACGGTGCTTGCAACAAAGCTAGGTTCCAAGAGAATTCTAATCGAGCATGTCTAAAATGACGAGACCCAATGTGAAGCGCTTCAGTTTTAAAATTATTATTATTATCGCATCCCAAAATACAATTGACATGGGCTTGTAGGATTTCTCCTTTAATAATTGTTATTAGAGGGATGCCCGGGTGGCTCAGTCAGTTAAGTGGCCAGCTCTTGGTTTTGATTCAGGTCATGATTTCACATGGTTTGTAGGATCAAGCCCCATGTTGGGCTCTGTGTTGACAGTGCGGAGCCTGCTTGAGATTCTCTCTCTCCCTCTCTCTCTCTGCCCCTCCCCCTCCCCCCTCAAAATAGAAACATTAAGCTTTAAAAAAATCTTTATTAGATAACGTTTGTTACACAGGCTCCAGCTAAGTGCTTTATTTGGAAGAGCTCGCTGTATCCCTGCATCTGTCATCTGAGATGAACAAATATGTCTTCATTTTACAGATGAGGAGTGTGAGGCTCAGCAAGATTCAATCAGTTGGCCAAGTTCACAAAGGTGATAAGTGGCTGTGCAAGGACTCAAAGCCAGGCTGGACTGCCCAGTCACCTGCGCCCTCACGACCCTTCTTACTTTTCTCCCTTTTTATTTTTTATTTCTGCACCTGTTCATGAGTCTCCCTAGTGAATACAGTTCAATTTATTAGCACCTCCCTGCCAAGAGCCATTCCTCTTAGAAATACCTCAAACTGCTCTCTCTCCCACAATATTTTCAAAATGAATTGCCAACAAGTATGTAAATTAGCTTAGTAGCGTCCCTAGGATTGAAGAGCGCACATCTGCAAGCTTTACGGCTTCAGATTCCTTCCAAGTTTGCAAGGGCTGTCCCTCCTGCGCTTTACTGATAGATGTTTTACAAGATCTTCATTCCTTCATAATTGTTCTGGCTTCTCTATTAAGCGTTCCTGGTGAAGACAGACGGTCTGCATGCCCGTAACGCTGGAATAATAAAAGGAAATGAGAAGGCTCTCCTGGAACATCCTCCGGTCCCGGTGTCAATAAATCACTATATTAAATGCTCCTGTTCCAGAGCATCGTCAGAGCACACCACCTCTGCGGGCCAACTTACAAAATTCTGCAGGCGGCAGAAGCCAAGAACTGCTGAAGAAACCGTTGGTCCATTTCATGAACCAGGAAGCGTGTCTACCTCGGAGATGGTCTGTGCCGCCATGTCTAAAGGAAGCCATTTATATCAACCTAGAGCCATTTGGGGATGGAGGGAGAACAGAGAAGGAAGAGAGGCATCTGGCAGTACAGAGCACACAACACGGGCTTTACCTTGTTGGGTGCTGAATACTTATGGATTTCTGTACATATTCTTGAGCTTTATTCTGGGATACAGGTAAGTTTCCTGGAAGCACTGTGATTCTCCTGGATCTTAGAGTTAAGTTTTGGCAAAACCAGGCTGACACGTGGTCTAAAGTTAATTTTGTTCCATGATGCAGACGTGATCCCCTGGGTCCACTATGCTGCCCAAAATCCTATGATTTATGAGACTGTCATAAATAGTATTCTCTGCCCAAACATGAGCACCTAGGATGTGTCCCTCTGATCTGTTAGGCTGGTTCCTTCCCAGCCATGTCAGTTCCTTATATTTTGTGCGAGTTGGGACTCTCCTGTGTACCAGACTGAATGTCTACAGAGGTCCAGAGTTCTGCTGTGCAGCTTTATCTTTCCAGTACTCTCCCCTGAGAATTCTATCCCTTTTGGCTGAACTCACAGCTGCATCTTCTCAGGCTCAGCCTGTGAACCTCTCTCTACACTTCAGCCTGGAAACTCTCCAGGCACTCATGTGGGACCACCTCACTGGTCTGCCATCTCTCAAGGACTGTTCTTCACTGCCCAGTGTTTGGAATCTTGAGAACCATTGTTTTATCATATCTTGTCCCATTTATTAGTTGTTCCAGGCAGACCTTATCCTTTTACGCATCCTCAATAAGGAAGGTACTGGGATGGCTCAGTTGGTTAAGTGTCCGACTTCCACTCAGGTCATGATATCACTGTTCGTGGATTTGAGCCCTGCGTTGGGCTCTGTGCTGACAGCCTGGAGCCTGCTTCAGATTCTGTCTCCCTCTCTCTCTGCCCCTCTCCCCCCTCTCCCACTTGCATTCTGTCTCTCTCTCTCTCAAAAATAAATAAACATTAAAAAAAAAAAGAAAGACATGTTTTGGGGCACCTGGGTGGCTCAGCAGGTTAAGCGTCTAACTCTGGGCTTCAGCTCAGGTCATGATCTTACAGTTGGTAGGTTCGAGCTCACTGGGCTCCGTGCTGATGGCAAGGAGTGTGTTTGGGATTCTTTCTCTCTTCCTCTCTCTCTGCCCCTGCCCC
>NC_043705.1:11520348-11552534 GCF_006229205.1 Suricata suricatta
GGAATGCAAACTAGTGCAGCCACTGTGGAAAACGGTATGGAGGTTACTCCAAAATCAAAAATAGAACTACCATATGATCCTAGCAATTCCACGTCTGGGTATTTATCCAGAAAATGCTAACTAGAAAAAATATATGCATCCCTAGGTTTATTGCAGCTTTGTAGCCAAGATATGAAAGCAGCCCACATGTCCATCGATAGACGAGTGGATATAGAAGATGTGGTATATACGTAATGGAATATGACTCAGCCATCAAAAAGAATGAGATCTTGCCATTGACAACAACATGAGGGAGCTAGAGGATGTCATGCTAAGTGAAATAAGTCAATTAGAGAAAGATAAATCCCACATGATTTCACTCCTCTGTGGAAGCTAAAAAACAAAACAAAGGAACACACACACAGAAACTGATTCTTAAGTACAGAGAACGAGCTGGCAGCTGCCAGAGGGGAGGGTGGTGGTGGCTAGAACGGGAGGCGAAACAGATAACTGGAATTAAGTGGTAGAAACCTCCAGTTATAAAATAAATAAATCACAGGGATGAAGAGCACAGCCTAAGGAATATGGTTGGTAATATCGTAAGAGATGGTAACTACCCTTACCATGGCGAGCACTGATTTAGGTATGGAATTGTTGAATCACTAGGTTGTATACCTGAAATTATTATAATATCGTATGTCAACTATACTTCAATGACAAACATTTTTTAGAGGAATAGTTGGAAAATAAGTTATATATTTAAAAACTCCTCCCAAGACCATGCTTTCTCCTCCTTCACTTCTGCTCTGATCACTGAATACGTTACTATGCTCCTGTCCTCTCTTCTTCCAAAACTTTCCCTATTGTCATAAGCAACTCAATTCTTGCACCACACTTGTAAATTTCAGTCAGCCAAACCAGAGCTTTGCAGTTACCTAACCCTCCCATCCTTGGCCCACACATGCTTCTTCATGCTTCACACACCAGCTCCAATCATTTGTCCTTACTCATCAATCAACACACCTCCTTCTAGAAAGGAGTCTGCTGGGGCACCTGAGTGGCTCTGTTGGTTAAGCAGCTGACTCTTTGATTTCGGCTCCAGTCACAATCTCACGGTTTGTGAGTTCTAGTCCCACATTGGGCTCCGTGCAGACAGGATAGAGCCTGGTTTGGATTTTCTCTTTCTCTCTCTCTTTTTCTCTCTCTCTCTCTCTCTCTCTCTCCCTTTCTCTTTGCCCTGCAACCCTGTGTGTGCATGCACTCTCTCTCTCTCATAATAAATAAAACAAAAATCTAACCTAGTAAGATTTTTTTGTTATCACCATTCTCAGGAAACATTTTTGTACTAAACACGTTTTTCTTATTCAGGCATTATGAGAATTAAGACAACATTCTTCGGTGTTCGAAACATTTCTTGTGGACATTTCCTTTCACAAGCTAGTCGGTTTCCAAGAGTTTTCCAAAATTCTCCAAATATGCCTGGCAGCCTTGTGGAAATAACAGAACCTTGGAAGGATTCCCTGGATCCAATTCTCCACCCAGCTTAGCTGGAAAGATTAATTCCTCCGATCGATAGTTTAGTAGCTAGAAATCCATAAATGAAATGATTTTGCCCTTTTCAATTGGGCATGAATCATTTCCCCAGCTCTCTGACACATCACACTTTTTATAAGAATCAAATTAAATTAGCTGAAATCCCAATCTGTCAACCAGTCAGTGCAGAGGGTATGCAAATGAGGGAGACCATCCTCGCCCCCAAGAAGGATTCAGAACTGGAGAACACAGACAAGGGAGAAGCTTCCCCCATACTGACAAACGCATGGCAGCGTAAAGTCGTTGGTAACAAATGGTGCACTGGGAAGCCCTTTTTATCAACCTGCTCCAGGACCAAACTGCCTTCCACACAGAATCGAAGACCCACATAGATTTCCACGTGGATTATTTCCACCTAGACCATAATCAGGTAGTTTGGCCTTTTTTGGCCAGATACTCCAAAACATCTATCTCGAAAGCAACAGAGAGTGGGTCATTTGTTGGGTTTCAAACCCGTGAGAAGGATTGGAAATATCTAAAAAGGACTAGAAGGGGCAGGAGGTGGAGAAAGAAAAAAAAAAAAAGGATTATAACCCAAAGATATAGCGGTCACAATCCTTATGTACAAAGAACACATTTATAATAAAGCCCAGATTCTATACTGAAAACGACCGGGTTCAGCTTGAATTCCTCCTTAGAGTCTACTCAGGAATATCGGAGGATCAAGAGGCGGGTCCTAACAAGGGAGACCTTTCTCAATCGTAATCCCAAATCAGGAGGTCGCTGGTTTTCACAGGGGCTACTAGCCTGAAGATTTTTTAAAAATGAGGTCAGCCACCTGGGTGGGGGGGGGCGGGGGACGTATGTCATAAACAGGAAGCCTGTATTTCTGACAGTCTCTAAAAATGAAAAGGCCTTTGGCTATTCACTGATAGTTCCAGAAGCTTCCTCTCTGAACAAGGACAGGGCACTCTTCACGGCTGACAGCTTTTTGGGAGCAGAACATTGTGAAAATACGATTTCTATTCTTGCAGAGAAAGCTCAGATGCCTCCTGACAGAGAACCGCATCCAGGAGCAGAAGGGGCGCCTGCGAGCTGCCGGCCTGCAGCGAAGGGCACTGGCGGAGACAAAAGGTATTTTCCCTTGTGCGGCAGAGAGAGGCCCATCTGTTAGCCTGCCCGCGGTGCAGGGCCGGGGAAATCCTTCATGAGCAAGAAGCCTCCTGCCAGAGTTCCCTGGAAACACTCCCCAGACGAGCCCGCCCACGCACGCTGCTTCCCAGCCTGCGGTTTTTGCATTTTTCCTTTTTATTGCTCCAGAGGGCGAGGCAGAGAAGGGCGCCTGGGACTTACAGCCAGCCGGAGGGTCTGCCTTCAAAACCCTCCGAAGTGTGCGGGGTGTTGAGACCCAGAACAGCACGACCGCCTGAATTCAGAGCCGCCCACAACCAAGGACGGGATTTTGCAAACAAGCTTATGGGAGGTGGGAGCGCCGAAGCTGTGTGTGTCTATGCGCTGAAGCAGAGGCCCTCCAGGGATCACAGACGGGATCTGAAAAGAAGCAAGGTCCCCAGGGATGATGGACAGGCTGCTGCCACGGCCACGTGTCCTGCTGATAGCCAGGTTGCTCTGAACCTGAGCTGGCATGACCGTATGACCTCTAGGCCCAGGAGTGACCTCTCCTCTGGTCCCAGAAAGGAAGCAGAGAGCGCGCGAGGCTCACTAAGAACCCTCTGCACCCAGTAGTTTCAATGGGGAGCCCTCTGAATGGGGAGAAACAGCAATGGTTCTCTGACTACCTCCCCTCCACCCCGCCCCGAGGCACACTGAGTCTTCAATGTGGAGGCAGGTGCATGCATTTCTAGTCTGGTCTTTGGAACACATTGGCACAAAATACCTAGGAGGTTCTCCCCGCCTAGACTTTATGAATGCAGAAATCTAACCACGCCACCACTTTGAAAAGCTCTACTCTCCTTGTGCTCTTCTTCAAGAGTTACTCATGTTTTCCCTGACCTGCTGTGCGCTTTGGGGATTGTTGGAGGGCTTTCCGAAATGAATGAACTAAGCCCCGGGGCTACCTCCACAGATCAGACTATATCACTTGCTGGTATCTGATCCCTCCCAGTTAAACGTAAAAGTGTCACCCAACCCAGCCAGCGCACGAGTAATCTGTGGGGCGGGAGCCGGGAAGACGCCGGCACGTTGTCCCCTGACCTTCGCAAGTCATGGGCTTGGGTCATGGTGTTGAACAGCGCTCTCTCCTTCCTCTGCCTCGCTGCTGCAAATGTGGATGACCCAGGGAGGGGAAAGCCGGAGCTGGTGTTTGCAACAGGGAAACAAGAATAGGGCGGCAGCACCACCGTTCTCAAACTGGCAGAACTGCAGGAGGGAACCCGAAAGAAAACCTGGACGCCTGAAGATGGTGCTTTTATTAGGGCATCCAAGAAACCCTTTCCTCGCTGCCACGTGAAGGAAGGAAGAAGTCACGTGGCTCACTTTGTAACCATCACACAGAACAAGAAAGAGGGTGTTTTATTCACTACCATCGATGGTTACCAATACCAGCAACTGATCTGGAGAGCCCGTAATAAAGCTACCGGAAAGATGTTCACCCTTTGGTTTTCAGCATCCTGATGGTCTACAGAGTTCAGAAGAGGTGTACCGGCACACCGTGTTTTGTTGCATTTGGCTTTATATACTGTGTTTCTTACAGACTGGATTTTTGTGCAGCCCCTGCATCGAAGAAGTCTATCTGCACCCTTTTTCCAACAGCATTTTCCCCCTTGGTGTCTCTGGGTCGCATTTTGCTGATTCTTGCAGTAATTTCATTATTTTTCACTATTAATTGCTGTTCACTATTATTTTTTCATTGTTATTTCATTTCCCATGGCAATCCGTGATCAGCAATTCTGACTCGGCGAAAGCTCAGATGACCGTTAGCATTTTTTAGCCGTAAAGTATTTTCTAAGTGTTTATTATTTATCTTTGAAAGAGAGAGAGACAGAGCACAAGCGGGGAAGGAGCAGGGGGGTGGGGAGGCACAGAATCTGAAGCAGATGCCAGGCTCTATGCTGTCAGTACAGAGCCTGATGCGAGGCTCAAATCACGAACTGTGAGATCAAGACCTGAGCCAAAGTCAGACGCTCAACCAACTGAACCACCCAGGCACTCCAGCCATAAAGTATTTTTAAATTAAGGGATGTACACTGTGTTTTAACACGTAATGTTACTGCACACTTAACAGAAGACAGTTTAGCATAAACGCAACTTTTATATGCACTGGGAAACCAAGAAATTCAAGTGACTCCTTTTATAGTGATACTTGCTTTATTTGCTTTATCATGGTGTTCTGGAACTTGCAGAATCTCCAAGGAATGCCTATATAATGAACAGAGCTTCTTTTTATCCAATTCCATGTAAACAGCAACCTTGTAGGCTACTCAAGGAAAGTGCTCTGAGAAAGGACAGAATTCATGTTTTTACAGAAATCATAATGTCAGCTCCATCATGACAAGCACAGGATATTTTTGTGTGAGGAGCCAAGCCAGTCCCCGGCCCATCGTGCTTTCTGGTGTAAGGCTTATTACTTTTGCAAAACTGAAATCAAAGTCAGGGTGGAGAAGTCTAAAGAACAGTGTTTCTGTGGGTGTTGTATATATAAGTGATGAATCACTGAATTCTACTCCTGAAATCAGTGTTACATCGCACTGTGTGTTAACTAACTAGAATTTAAATAAAAATTTGAAAAGGGGGGGTTAAAAAAAAGAACAGTGTTATGTCACAACGTGGACCAGATTGAGAAAATTTCCCCTAAAGGACAGATCCAAAAAGCCACCAGTCCGGGCCTTCTCTCCCAGTCTGTGAAGCATGATTGATGACTGGCTCCCTAGGACATAAAAACAACAGAGCCAGCAGTTGAGGGAGAAGAAAGTCCCTTCTAGAAGATGTAATGAGTACGACAATGAGGCAGTGAAACATTTTCAAGAGATTGGAAAGAGATTTCCCAGTGCAAAGAGATACCTAATAACAGGAGGAGGGGAGCCTGGGTGGCTCAGTTGGTTAAGCATTTGGCTCTTGATTTTTGCTCAGGACATGATCTCACAGTTCATGAGTTCGAGCCCTACATCAGGCTCTGTGCTGGAAGCACGGAGCCTGCTTGGGCTTCTCTCTCTCCCTCCCTCTCTGCCCCGCCCCCGCTCATGCCCTGTCTCTCTCAAAATAAATAAATACACATGGTTTTAAAAAGATAATAGGAAGGGGATATCCTCCCACATTGCCTGCTCTGGCCCAAAAAGAAATCATATTTTCCAAATCCTACGGAGCCTCATTCAAATTCTGCATTATCCACATGTTCCAGGCAAGGAAACTGGGCAAAGGTACAAACATGAGAGGACATTTGCAGATTCCCCAGCCCAGCCCTTTCATTTTACGTATAAGGAAGTGAAGTAATTAACACAAATCATTGGAGAGTGAGCATCAAGCGTGATGCTAGAACCCTCCTCCCCCTCCTCCCCCACCCCCTCCTCCTCCCCCCTCCCCCTCCCCTCCTCCTTCTTCTCCCCCACCTCGTTATTTTGAGAAAGAGAGAAACAGAGAGAGAGAACAAGCGAGCAGGGGAGGGGCAGAGAGAGAGGGAGAGAAAAGAGAGAGAATCCCAAGCAGGTTGCATGCCATCAGCCCAGAGCCCGATGCAGGGCTCAATCTCAAAAACCGTTAGATCATGACCGGAGCCAAAATCAAGAGTGGGAGGCTTAACTGACTGAGCCGCCCAGGCGCCCCTAGAACTGTAGTCCTCTAAGCCAAGAGCCCCCTCAGTACCTATTCAGGCTTCCTGTGGAAATGGTGCCACGTTCTTCTACGCTGCCTGCCTTGCCTCCTTCACCAACAGAGAGGCGTCCCGTGGCATGTCTCAAACCTCTGGCCATTCACAGCTTACTGCATTAATAATTGCCACTATTTCTCTCATTCATATTGCGCTCTTTCTCTGCACTCCCCTGTGAGCCCTCAGATGTCAGCAGCAAAATTCCTACATCACTGCTACCATAAGACTTGATATTTGCACTTCTGCTTTATACCTGTCTTCCTTTCCGGACTATAAGCTCCTTGAGAACAGAAAATACTTTTACGTTTGCATCCTAATACCTAATACAGTGCCCAGTGAACAATAATACTTAGTAAATAAACGGAGTCTTGTTATATAATGTTTGCCTGTTTAACTAATGCACATTTCATGAGTATATGCATCCTGACTCCCAAGCAGATTTCTGGCTCCTTGATTTCAAACCTCTTTAGTTTCTCAATATCCCACCATTATTGGCGTATTGGACGGGGAGGTAGAGCGAAAAGCCAGGGGGGACTGTTGGGTGCATATTTCATACCTCAGGTTCTTGGGCAAGAGTCTGAGTGCACCCCGTGGCTTTGTCTGAATTCTGCCACATTCTTACCACCCACCTGCACCACTCCACACCCCACCCCGCGGCCCCGTAAGTAAGAAGAATTCAACTCCAACGCTTTCGGACTCTGCCCACCAGGCGGCTCTGGAGAGGAACATGGCAGCCGCAGACCTGGGAGAGTCGGCTGAGTCAGCTGGCTATCCCAGGGCCTTTTAGGTGAGCAGGACTCCCTTCCTTGGCCCTGCCAAGGGAGGAAGGCGGCAGTCTCTGAAGAAGTAAATTAGAACACGGGGCACCTGGGGGCTCAGTCGGTTAGGTCTCCGACTTTGATGCAGGTTATGATCTCACAGTTTGTGGGTTCGAGACCCAGAAAGGGCTCTGTGCTGACAGCTCGGAGCCTGGAGCCTGCTTCGGATTCTGTGTCTCCCTCTCTCTCTGCCTCGCCCCACTCACACCCTGTCTCTCTCTGTGTCTCAAAAATGAATAGACATTAAAAAAAAATAGGAAAAAAAAAGGAAGTAAAACAGAACAGAAGACTTGAGTGCAAGGCCACTCCTTACTCTCTTGTCCCAACCATAACGACACTTCAGCAAACGCAAAGGGGCGATCTTCTGCAGGAGACTGGTCGGCCTTCGTAATATTTCCAAAGGGATTTATCTCTGAGGCTTCCTCATGATGTTATTGTCTTACAGACTGTTTTTGTTCAAGAGTCAGAAAAGCGATAATACACATATCTCTGTGCCTATTTGTTGAGCCTTCTCTGTGGTCGACACTTTGCTAAGTACTCTACATAATCACCCCACTTGCTAGGCAGCTGGCTCCAGGAAAGTAGACACTGTGTCTCCATTGTTTCCAGCAGTAAACACTCCCCCCATCGTGCATGTGCACACATGCACACACACCATAGTTCCTCAAGCACAGCAGGTGTTCAATTAATATTTGCTGAAGGAACATGGGGCTCCTGGGTGGCTCAGCTGGTAAAGCACCCAGCTCTTGGTTTCGCCTCAGGTCATGATATCACAGCTTCATGAGTATGAGCCCTGCATCGGGCTCTGCCCTGGCAGTGTGGAGCCTGCTTGGGATTCTCTCTCTCTCCTCTCTCTCTGCCCCTTCCCCACATGCACCCCAATGTTTATAGCAGCACTATCAACAATAGCCAAAGCATGAAAGAGCCCAGATGTCCACTGATAGATGAATAGATAAAGAAGATGTCAATATATATACACAATGGAGTATTACTCAGCAATCAAAAAGAATGAAATCTTGCCATTGGCATCTACATGGATGGAACTAGAAGGTATTATGCTAAGTGAAATCAGTCAGTCAGAGAAAGACAAATATATGACTTCATTCATAGGAGGAATTTAAGATACAAAACAGATGAACATAAGGGAAGGGAAGCAAAAATAATATAAAAACAGGGAGGGGGACAAAACTTAAGAGACTCTTAAATATACAAAACAAACAGCGTTGCTGGAAGGGTTGTGGGAGGGGAGATGGGCTAAATGGGTAAGGGGCGTGAAGGAAGGCTCTTATTGGGATGAGCACTGGGTATTACCTGTAGAAGATGGATCACTGGAATCTTCTCCTAAACTCATTGTTGTACTATATGCTAACTAATTTGGATGCAAATTTAAGACTTAATTAATTTTAAAAATTAAATTTTAAAAAAGAGTAGAAAAACTAAGACTGCAGAAGTACACACCAATATTTGGCCAACCTATGTTTTGTATTTTTTTAATGATTTTTTTTTTTTACATATATTTAATTTGAGAGAGACAGAGACAGTGCACGTGGGGAAGGGGAAGAGAGAGAGGAGAGAGAGACAGAATCCCAAGTAGGCTCCACACTGCCAGGACAGAGCCCAATGCAGGACTCTAACCCACAAAGCTGTGCGATCATGACCTGAGGTGAAACCAAGAGTCAGATGCTTAACCAACTGAGCCACCCAGCAGCCCTTATATTATTTATTTATTTATTTATTTATTTATTTTTTTTGGTGGGGGGCCATGAGCGGGGGAGAGGCAGAGAGTCGGGGAGAGAGAACTGATGTGGGACTTGATCTCAAGGCCCCGGGATCCTGATCTGAGCTGAAACCAAGGGTTGGGTGATTAACCAACCAAGCCACCCAGGCTCCCCTTGTATTTTGTATTTTTGACCAAAAAAAACTTCCATACCTCAATCAGTTAATAAGAAATACATAAAGGTAGAATAGACTTGTTTTTTCCCAGCCACAGTAGAATATGAATAAAGGAACCAAAAACTGACGAAAATTTCAAATCCCTCCCCCTAGAACCTCTGGACCCTGGGAGATGGGAAGGCATAGAAATTGGGTTTTATGAGGAAAATACTAGAGTTTCAGCACCAGAATACATTCTCATTGTCATCTTGTCCACATCCCAGCTTCAAGCACAGAAATACTTCAGTCAGCCAATACAAAACCTTGATTCTAGAAAACAGACACTTTATAAACACAAAGCAAAGGTATCCATTACAATTTCACTTCTCATAAATTTGGAAGAGACCTTCAGGGATCATTAGTCATTCATTAATTCCTGGAATATTTGGAACTCTGATTACTTTTTCCCATAGATATGAAAGGTTCCCTTTTTTTAATAACTGTGAACTTCAGTTGTGAAGCACAAAAGGTCTGTGATAGGGATGCTATGTTCTTTCAATCTTTAAAAAATTCAGAAGTTGGGGCACCTGGATGGCTCAGTCAGTTAAGCATCTGACTTCAACTCAGGTCATGATCTCACAGTTCATGAGTTGGAGCCTTACATCTGGCTCTGTGCTGAGAGCTCAGAGCCTGGAGCCTGCTTCAGATTCTGTGTCTCCCTCTCTCTCTGCCCCTCCCCTGCTCACTCTCTGTCTCTTTCTCTCAGAGATAAATAAACATTAAAAAAAATTTTAAACTTAGAGGTCATTTTGGGGTGCCTGGCTGGCTTAGTCTGTAGAGTGAGCAATTCTTGATCCCAGGGTTGTGAGTCTGAGCCCCACATTGGGCTAGAGATTACTTAAATAAATAAATCCTTTAAAACATTTTTAGAAGTCATTTTAATAGTTTTTGCAATATATACTTGCTACAATTAACCTGTGTCTTTTGCTAAAGAAACTTAGTGATTCCTCACTCAAGTTCTGTACCTCCTGTGCGTTGTGGATATACAGTCTGCTCAAGGTCTGGTGAATTCAGTTTACCTGTAAATGTTTCCTTAAGGAACCATATTACTCTTCCGTAACTACCTAGGATTTCACTGCCACTTTTACTGAAATCACTCTAAGCATGAGTTCCAACTCCTTGTTGGGAATAACCCACAAACAGTTAAAATTTTGGTGACCTGGCTCTAAAGCTAGCATTAATTAGGTTACCTCCTTACCAACTCCAGTTAGTAATTACTGAGATCCCTATTTAGAAATCGTTCCAACTTTCAGACCAATGGAATGCCGGCCCAACCTACATCCCATACGAAGAAATGGATGTCATGTAAAGAACTGTCTTCTCGTGACAATAAATCTTTCCTAACTCGTGTTTTCTCTAAGCTCTTCACTGTCAATGTTGGGAGACACCAGGGAGACTCATCATGAGGCTCAAGATTCAGTCTTCTTAACTGCCCCATACACACTACTTTAGCCTTTTGTCACTATCACCATGGCTACCATCAAGCAGTGCCATTTAACTATGCAAACCCTGTGGCATCTACAAGACACTTCTACCTTCCCACAGGTATACGAAGGTACACAGCTACATGGTGAGTCAAACCACACAGTTATCTCTTGCTTTTACCAACCACACTCCCATCATCAAAGAGGTAGATAGATATAGATACACAGATAGATATAGATTTAAAGATAGACATAGACATAGACATAGATCCATGGGGCAGGGGAGGAAACAGAGCTGAGGACAGAGTGCAGGCAGTATTCAAGTTCACCCTTAGGATGGGTTCTCTCCCAGAAGTCACTTCAGTCGTCATGCAGACACCTCCAGCCTGCCTCCCACGTGCTCAGGCCAACACAGACCCAACCAGCAGCCTGCACTCTTTTATCTAGACCTGGAGCCCCAGGGCTCCATGTTTTCATCAGGATCCATGGCTGGATAAAGAGAATTTCAATCCAACTGCTTCTGCAGCCACAAAGGAAAATTGAATACACAAGTTTTAGAAACTTCAATCCCATATGCCAATATGCAAATGTCAGCCTTTGTCAATTTACAGAAGAAAAAAATACAATGATCAGGAGTGAAGAGAGCAGTTCATAAGCAAAGCATTGAATTGATGCAGCCAACTGAGGTCATGCTTAACAGAGGGCGCAAGTTGCAAAAAAACTCTCTGGAATATGTAATTGGGCTTAGCATTGAGCAGTAAGAAGTATGATAAGTACTTATGTCTGAAAGATGACAGTAAATGTTAACTACGCATTGGATGAAAGAAAAAAGAACACCATTGAGGGAAAAAGAAAGAACATATGCTTTGTTCCATGTGCCATACATAGACAACAGGGAATAATATCAGCAATAGGACCGGATTTGAGAGCCCTGGCAAATTGTAAATGCCATTCATACAAAACATATTATTATGCAAATGCAAGATCTATGTTACAATACTTTGAAAATTAATCATTTCTTTCCACTCAGATTTAACAAAGTAAAAGATACCTAATGAATGTGGATTCTGAGGAATAAAATTTAAGTGATCCAGTTCATTTTCACTTTTTTATGCCTAATTTTTCTATCATTTAGCCCATAGATTATAAAAAGAAGGATTTACCCGGATTTACTTTTCCATAATGCTTAATCATACAACATCACTTCTCTTCTTTTTCTTCTTTTTATAATCTAGCTCCTTCCCTCCCTACCTTATTTAAAGGAAAGAAAAAAAAAAGGCAAAACAAACTACAAAAAAAATGCCACAGTCAGTTTTGCTACTCCTCCTCACCGATTTACAAATTTCTTTTCTCTTTTTTACCAATTTCCTTTTCCCTTCTTCCTTCCTCTATCTTTCTTTCCTTCCTTCTTTCTTTTTTCCTTTCTTTTTTCTTTCTTTCTGTTCCTTCTTTCCTTCCTTCCTTTATGTTACTTCAACTCCTCAACTTCAACAACGGACCTAAGAACTCCAGTCTCCTGAGGCTCTGATAGTACTTTCAGAGTCCTGAGTTTAGCTGTGATATTCCCCAGGACCCCTGGGTTTCCTGCTAGTCACTAAGCATAATAATCATTATAGCCTTCCAAAAATACAGGCCTCTTTTTATATAGATCATGTTAAAGGGCAGGAGCAGACTAGTTGTTGAAGTAATTGGTTTTCCAATTAAAACCACAGTCTCCTATGCCAAGAAGTCACAATGTTGAAAATCATCCTGTCAAAATTGTCCTGGGCTCTAGATAAAATTTTTATTTTTAGCTCTGACAAATGTTAATTGAAATCAGCGTCAGCAACGCAGGTGGATCGATAAACTGAGGATTTGAAAGCTATCCCATTGCCACAGGACAGAAACTGAGCGGCTGTCTTCAATACTGCAATTTTGGAAATCATTTTCTTAGTAGACAATATTAAATTGAAATGGAGCCACATCACAGAAAGGAGATTTAGTGATTTAATACTTAACCCCTGATTTTATTTTATATTTTTATTTGTTCAAAATAAGACTCTCAGTGCATTTTGTGTTTGAATAAATAATGCATTCACGTGATTAAACTGTGTAAAAATACTCACTGAAGGGTCTTGCCCCCTCCTTCCCATCAGCTGACACCTCCCTTACACACATAGCCATCTCACCAGGCATCCGCTTTTTATCCTAAAAAAGCTGGTTCTGCCTAAATCACCACCACAGTTTGTTGATGAGACGAAACTGAGTTCACTGCTTCCCATGAGAGAGAGGCCACCACATCCCAAAGTTTTGTGCCTCAGAGAGGGTAAGGTAAGGTCCAAATTTATTGAGAATTGAAAGTCTGGTTTACAACTTTTTTTTCTTTTCTTAAAATGTTTTATTTATTTTTAGAGAGAGAAAGACAGTGTGAGCAGGGGTGGGTCGGAGAGAGAGAGACACAGAATCCGAAGCAGGCCCCCAGCTCTGAGCTAGCTGTCAGCTCAGCGCCCAATGCGGGGCTCGAACCTACGAACCATGAGATCTACATGAGACCTACAAACGGTGAGATCACGACCTGAGCCGAAGCCAGACGCTCAACCAACTGAGCCACCCAGGAGCCCCAAGGCTTGTCTTTTAATGCTCAGACTTGACTGAGACTGAGTAAGAATCACCACACAACCGTCAAGGATTGATGAAACGATCCACGTGAGGATTTTGAGATTAAGAGATTCTGAATCCTAAGGAACAAATTGCTGATGTTTTCCAATGAAGACTTGATGGGTCATTTGAGAAGTTCCAGTAATGAGCAATCAAGCCATTTGCTTGGGTGTGACAGCCCCAGAAAAGGAAAGATGGTACTGGAGAGAGTCGAAAAACAAAGTCATATCGATGAAGACTGTAAGGTTTCCATTCTCAGTGATCAGGCTCAGTAAGGGAGTAGACGGTCTTGGTTCTCAATTACCTTCTCATACCTCCTTCCAAAGTTTCTCTGTGCAAGTAAGATCAAGCATTCATAAATATTCTTGTTCCTCTTCCCTTCTTTTAAACAAAAGATTATACATCACACACATTCTTCGGAATCTTGATTTTCTTGTTTAACAATATATCCTGAACATCCATGTCAGCATTGGAGTTTCTTCCCTCTTTAAGACAGCTGTGTAATATTCTATAGCACAGATGTTCTAAATTATAACAATCCTCTACTGTGTTGCTCCTAGACTTTTATAATACAAACAACACAGCAGTGAATATCTTTGCACATCTGTGATCTCACAATCTGAAGGATGAATTCCCAGACGTGAGATTGATCAAAAGGTATATGCATTTGTACTGATACCTTCATAGCTATTGTGACCTGACCTTGACAGGGTCAGTGTCAATTTTGTCTTCTACCAGACCCCACATTGTAGACTAGGAAGATGACAGTCTAGAAAGAGCAAATCACCTGCTTAGTTCACCCCACCTATTATGCACAGATGGCTCTCACACCTACATCTCCTAAACTCTAGCAGTGTTCCTATTCACCTGAATCTTTCCAAATACAAACATGGCTATTGCCGACCTCCAGGAATCCAATGGAAGATCCTTGAAACCTCTTGACAAATGACCAGAATAGGCAAACCAAGAGTATTTCCTGATCTGTGCTTCCTAACCCAGTTGCAGTAGATGAGTGGATCCTAACTGAAGAAAAAGAGGGGGAAAAGAAATGCTCAGGTGGAAGGTGAGAGAAAGGAGAAAATAAAGCAGAGAAGGAGCAATAACATAAAAGTCACCTTGTGCTATGAAACAGATCGGCTGTATTAGTGTGTGTCTTTAAAAATAGAAACCTCATTAACAAATGCCGTAGTCATTTGCATTTTCAGACATTTAAGAACCTCCTCGGTTTAATACCATCTCCATCTCTTGCCATCCAAGTTGGTTTTCCTTAAACTGTAGCTCACACAAATTAAAACCAGTACGTATATTTTGGAAGCTGTAAAACTCCATATGCACAGATCATTAACGGACTTATTTGTTTGCTTGATCTGCCTCTCAGTCTGGCCTCCTAAACCTTGATTGCTTTTAAACCAGCTCATCAAGAATCAACCCCCTTGATGACAGGAAGTTTGGCTAAAGGACAAAAAAAAAAAAGCCATAAAACATCCACTCTCCTATGACATCCAAATATCTTTGCTTACATGGTTCTGCTTAAGTCCAAAGCTAAGGGTAATAAAGTATGTATTTCTCCCTCATCAAAAAAAAAAAAGCTGGAAATAAATGCTGAGTGTTTTATACAAAATAGGCTGTAAATGCTGGATGATAAGGTCTTTAAAACAATTAAAAATAAATGTACACATCATTATTAGTGACCAACATTTTTTTTTTTGTTAATGAAACACTGTCAGTTGGCACACACCTGTTTTGGAATTACACATGCATTAACTACTGATGGTCTATGGTTTGCCAGACTCCATATTTTTTTAAAGTTTGTTCATTTATTATTTCTGAGAGAGAGAGAGAGAGAGCACAAGTGGGGAGGAGCCCAGAGAGGGAGACAGAATCTGAAGCAGGCTCCAGTCTCTGAGCTGTCAGCACAAAGCCCAACGCAGGGCTTGAACTCATGAACCACAGGAGCATGACCTGAGCCAACGTTGGATGCTTAACCAACTAAGCCACCTAGGCACCCCCACAGTCAGGATTCTTATCCTAAAATGCAGCTGATGTGGTTCCAGATTGGAGTTGAGGCCCCAAATCCATGGAGTCTCCATCCCACTCTGTAAGCCCTTTTGAACTCTGGGGAAGACCGCCATGCAGAGAAGCTGGTCTGAGGTGGGGAAGACATCCCACCGCAGAAGATATAAAATGCAACCTATGTGCATCTGTCTGTAGATCAAACACTCAAAGAGAGAGACTGCCTTGTGCCAACGTAGCAACAATGTAAAGCACCTCATTTTTCAGTTGAAACCCAAACATCTATAAAACTAACAAAATATTTGAGATGTAACACAATAGCCGGAAAATAATTCAGAAGGTAGCACTGCTTCTCTCTTCTAGATACAATCAGGCTCTAAATTGAGGGTTAGGACTTTGACAGGAATTCTGTAGCTAATCTAATTTTCTCCAGGCACAAGGTCTCCAAAACACCTGGCTTTAATTATTATGCATGTTCTAGTTTGGAAAATTAATTCAACTAGCTGTGATTCCTCACTTTAAGAACAGAGGATGAAGGGAAATGCAAAACTTCACACAGAGACAAAAGGTGTTAGTTTCTTAAGGTATTAACCAGTCAGAGAAAAACGAGTAAGTTGCCTGCACTTTTTAAATGTGAGCCTCAAGGTGTGACTTCACAGCGAGGAGACTTCGTGTATGTGTTATGTGGAATTTTTCCCATTGCTTTCTGGTCCCATAAACTTTCACGCCTTTCACACAAATAGCTTGAACATCACCTTGTTGGGCTTTGTTCCTTTAAATATCTAAGTAATGCAGGTAATTCCTCATGATACAAACACTGGTTTGTGTAGATTACATAGGGTCTCTAGTATCTTTCAGTCATTCCACTGCTTTCAAAGGCTTCAACAAAAGCAGATTTTAGAAAGAGTTTAAATGCCCATGTATGTAAAAAATTTAATAAAAATAAAAGCTCATATATATTTATACATGTGTGCAAATCTAAGGGAACCATCTGAAAGAACATAGTCTGAACCTTACTGGGTTTTTTGTGTGTTTTTGTTTTTGTTATTTTTAATGTTTATTTTTGAAGGAGAGAGAGAGAAACAACATGTGAGTGGCAGAGAGGCAGAAAGAGAAGGAGACACAGAATCCGAAACGGGCTTCAGGCTCTGAGCTGTCAGCACAGAGCCTGATGCAGGGGTGGAACTCATGGACTGTGAGAACATGAACTGAGCCACCCAGGTGCCCCTGAACCTTACTGTTAAAAGAAGGGCTTCTGGGTAGCTCAGTGGGTTGAACATCTGACTCTTGATTTTGGCTCAGTCATGGAATTGAGTCCCACATCAGGCTCTGCACTGAATGTGGACTCTGCTTGAGCTTCTCTCTCTCTCTCTCTCTCTCTCTCTCTGCCCCTCCCCCCTCAGATAAAAATAGATGATAGAAAGAGATACACACACACACACACACACACACACACACACACACACACAGGCAGGAGAATTAGAAGGAGGTATACTTTTCATGTTAACTCTGTGTCCTTGAGCCACTATCTGAATTTTTAATCCAGTGAGAATGTATTCATGTGTTACCTATAAGGAATGATCTAAAGGAAAAAATATTTTATTAAGTTTCAGTTATAAAATAAAGTTTCAAGCTATGCTGCAAATCTAGGGGCCACATTGTAGACCCCTAAGAGTGTAACCTCCCAGAAAAATCACTTTATTTTATTTTATTTTATTTTAACCTTTGCATATAGACATATCATTGGTGTCAAAGGGAAACATTCAAGAAAAGAGTCTTTCTAAACAAATTTTTGGGAAAGTTCAGTTGCTATCAACATTGGCTGCTTTCGCTTCTGGTGGTGAAAGAGGAGTATTATCCAACGTAAGTGCCTTCCACTTGTCTCCCCTTTTACACAGTAGAGATTCTGTACAATCAATTCCAATCAAGTGTGTTCCTTTTGGATTCTTTCAAAGAATGTCCTTTTCCAAAACCAATATCTGTGCGCTATTAACCTTTGAACATCCCTTTGCCGGGGCCCCACATCAGATTGAATTCTGACCACTCACGCCTCAACCTATGCTTCTCTCTCATCGCTTTGCCTGGCTCCCTACCAAGTTTCCAAACATGGAGCCCACAGTCAGACACTGGCAAGCCGTTACAAACCATTCCGAGAAAACAAGCCTTTAAAGGCATTTCCCTGTATTTGATCAGGAAACCTACTTACTCCTCTCCTCCAAGGGCAAATTAAATTGAAAACTCCCAGAGGCCACCATCTAATTCAATTCAGCCAGGATTCATTGAGTCTTGCTACAGTGAAGACACTCTCACAAATACCGTGGCATTTACAAAGACAAGATAATACTCCTGTCCTCAAGCAGCTGACAATCTTGTGAAGGTAAATCAACATCTTCCAACCCCTTGGTTTCTCCTCCATGAGAATGATATACATACTCTTGGGATTAGGACCTTTGGAGATTTTGTGTGTGCGATTAAACATACATTAGATTTCCCATCTTAACTATATTTAAGTAGACAGTTCAGTGGCATGAAGTACCTTCACAATGCTGTGTAAACAAACCATCATGCCATCCGTTTCCAGAACTTTTCTCCATAGCCCTTAAACAAGAACTTGCCATTCCCCGCCCCCGCCTCTTAGCCCATGGTAACCTCCATTCCACCTTCTGTCCCCATGAATTTGTCTGTTTTAAGTACCTCAGTAAGTGGGATCATACGGTATCTGTCCTTTGCCATCTGGCTTCCTTCATTCAGCATAACGTTTTCAAGGTTTGTCCATGGGGTAGGATGGTGTCATAATTTCATTCCTTCTTAAGGCCAAATAATATTCCATTGTGTAAATACACCACATTTTGTTTATCCACTCATCTGTTGATGGACACTTGTTTTACCTTTCAACTGGAGATTTTCCAGTAAGTAAATCTTTTTTTTTTTTTCCAGATTTCTACAAACCCTATGGTGGTTTCCTTTGAAAGACCCAGATTAGTCTTTTTCAAGTGCCCTCAGTCTCTCTGAGAGGATTACACTCTATAGAATATAAAGCAAGTTGCTGTCACAAAAGAGTAAAACCATGTCCAGGGTAGGATTCAGGGTTTTTTTAAAGATTTTTTTTAACGTTTTAATTTATTATTGAGAGACAGAGAGAGACAGAGTGTGAGTTGGGGAGGGGCAGAGAGAGAGAGGGAGACACAGAATCCAAAGCAGGTTCCAGGCTTTGAGACGTCAGCACAGAGCCCGCCGCGGGGCTCAAACCCACAAACTGCGAGATCATGACCTGAGTTGAAGTCAGAGGCCTAACCGACTTAGCCCCCACACGCCCCTGGGATTCAGTTTTAACAGGGAACATCTTCTGTTGGTACTTATAGTTCCACCTTCCAGACACGTGCACACGCACACACTATCCAGGGAAAGGCATGCCGGGATTTATCACTGAGGAAGGAAAAGGTTTCCATTGGGATATTACACCAGCAAAAAGCTGCTGAGGGTGATGGGTGTTATTGACTTCTCTCCTAGCTTCCTGAGTTTGACCAATCCCATTATTAGGAGACTGAGCATTCTAATGTAGAGTACTGCTTAGAGATTTTTTTTTTCTGTGAGATGTTCAAGACAAAGCAGAATTCCTCAACGACCCGAATGACACAGTGTGCCTCAGAGCTGGTAAGCCTTTCGAGCCTCTGAAAATACACAACTTTACGGATTTTGAAGACTCTGAAGACAATCCCCTAATGCAGACAGGGCCGTCCTCCTGATGGAAAAGAGCAAGGGTCCTCCACGCCCCATGCAGCCCACGCTCTAGCAGCTTTGTGGGCCAGAGAAAGCTAGAGCAAGAGCCCAAGAAAGGGCAGATGTGGCCTCGTGCCCACAGGTGACAAAGTGCTGGGTGCACACATGTGAGGCATCTTTGGGGAAATGACAGGTAAACACCTTGAGGAGAAACGGGATTCTGCTATCATGGACAGGGGCTTTTAACTGATATCACAATGTCTTTGGTACAAAAAGAAGTATGTCTGGGTCCACTTTACTCACAGTTCTGGCATTTAACCATCCGATTCTGAGCCTGGGTATGAATCTGAATGTTTACATAGACCTTCTGAGAAAATTGTGGGTCCCCATGCCAGCAGTATAGAGACCATTATTTTTCAGAGTCCTGTACTGCTCTAAATGACAACACAGTGACTGGCTGTTGATGTTATTGGCCACATGGAAAATAGTGAACCTCCTAGAAATGGTATCAGCGTGAACCTAATTTATTAGTGTGTGCTGAATAATGATTTACAAATCTAAAAGGGACTCTTTAAAGACATGACCTTAAACAGATCTCCAGTTTCTTCAGAAGGCATACTATATGCCTTACATATAAGGTAAAGTATGTTCTCAAACTATTTTTTACTAAATTGTGAGTGACTTTTTATTCTAGTCTAAACTACTATATATCACATGATAGGGCAGTCTCTCAATTGCTGTCATTGTTTTGTTTTTTAAGATTTTAATTTTAAGTAATCTCTATATCCAATGTGGGGCTCGAACTCATGATGCCAAGATCAAGAGTCCCACACTCTACCAACGGAGCCAGATAGGCAGCCCAGCGATTGTCTTATCTTACCTTTTTTCAAGAAGATGAATAGTTAGTGAGGGTAGGCAAGGTTGTGCTGTGCTAAGAAAGTAGCATCAGAGTCTCCTTGACTTCACACAACTAGTTTCTTTCCTGCTCATACTCCATGGCCCTCCCGCGTTGGCAGACCTCAGGTCCGACTCAGGAATCCAGGACAAGAGAGCCTCCACTATCTGGTAAGGAATGTGTGGTTTGCCAACAATGATACTAGAAGTTTCCCCAGGGACGTTAGTCTCTCCCGCGCCAGGAAGGGACACAATCACCTGCCCCTCGCATTGTATGGACCAGGACTCTCACCGAATCTCATCTAACTGCAAGAGGGCTGGGAAATGTAGGGAAAGACAGGTCATATTTGGTGAGTATAAGTCTCGGCCACTATTGCCCGACATGACCGAAGTCGGTGTTAGTTTGGGATGTCTAAGAGTACTCAGCTGAGGTTCACCTGGGTGGTTGAGCATCCGACTTTAGCATCCGACTTTAGCTTGGGTCATGATCTCACAGTTTGTGAGTTCAAGCCTCACATCGGGCTCTCTGCTATTAGCTTGGATCCTCTGTCCCCTACCCCACCCCGCACCTCCCCTGCTCACTCTATCTCTCAAAAATAAATAGTTTTTAAAAAAGAGTACTCAGCTGAAAAAACTAGAGAGTAATAAATTTAATACGTCAGTGGGATGTTTTGGTAAACCACGTTTGAAACATCACCTGCAAAGCAACACACTGAGTGGATATCTTGTACAGATCTCAACAACACGCTGAGAATACAGTTTTTAAACTAACCTTTTCAATGTTAAGCGAATGGGTACTTTTGACCCAATCACTGATGGCATCATAAAAACATTTAGAAAGGTGATGTCTTCCATAATGGAGGCAGATTATAAAGTGCTGTACTCTAGAAAGAGATGAACCTAGAAAAAAGCAACATCTCTAAAAGAATCTCCTTTTACAGATGTAGTTTTTAAATTAGAACATCAGCAAATTAATAATTAAATATTCTAACTACAGAGCTGCCCATGTAATCGATACCCTAAACTTCATATACTCAGCCTGACCTTCAAACCCTTTTCAATTTTTTATTTATTTTGAGAAAGACAAACAGATCGCGAGCAAAGGAGGGGCAGAGAGAAAGGGAAAAAGGGAGAATCAAGCAGGCTCCATGAGGTCAGTGCAAAGGGTTTTATGTAGGGCTCGAACCTACGAACTGAGAGACTGTGACCTGAGCTGAAAATAAGAGTTAAGTGCTCAACTGACTGAGCCACCCAGGCACCGCTGCCTTCAAACCCTTTTTAAATTCCTCTCATAAGAAAAATGATAAACTGCCCTAAGTTTCTGCTTGTACAGTTTATAATGTAGATGAAAGAGACCAGGAAAGAGAATTCTAACACACTGATTGAAGGAAACAGCACTGCGGATTTCAGCACATTGGCATCCGCGTAAATTCACCTGAGTAAAGAGGTTATAAGATGAGTTTGAATTCTGAGCCACACAGCCTAGTACTGACTGTATAGCAACTAGATTTACGGGCCCCCTGCTTCCCTTCAGATTGCAATGTCCCGCCTCCCCAAATGGCAGTGAACGGGCAGCAGTCAGGAAGGATCTAGTTCAGTTATCTTTTTATCTCCAGGGTCTTGGCACAGTCCTGGGTGCAGAGCAACCCCTATTCTATTAATTTTTCTGAGGCATTTGCAGGAGTCGCTGCTGGCAATGTCACAACTCCAGCAAGCTCACGCAGCCTCGGCCATTTGAGATAATGAATAAATTTCAAAGTGGGTTCTCAAATTGATTGCCAAGTAATTTGAAAATGCCACAGTGGCATGCGTTTTTTATCATCCTCATTATCCATCTCTTACACCTTCTCTTTTCTTACATTTATTTCACTCAGTTTCATTGGTTTCAAATAGTCACCCTCCTGAGTAATCTTCTCTTAAAAGGAGGCCAAAAAGGAGGAAAGAAATTAATATTTTCAACAGTGACTCAGCAAGTTTTGGGTCTTTTTTTTTTCAATTGTGAGCAAAAGACCAAATAATTTTTTAAAGTTGAAATAAAACCATTTGACTTCTGTGACTCAGCAAAATAAATCAGTCAGTGTAAGACATTGTATTAATGGGAACAGAATTTTTATTTTCATTTATCAGTACTTTCTCAATTTACTAACAGATCGATGCTTGGGTCATAATTTAAGATATATTTCTTTAAAAATTGTAGGATCTAAGGACATAGCCAAGAGAGAGAGACAGAAAGAGAATACTGATTAATAAATACCACATGTGCTAAATACTGATATAAACCCCAGACGATAATTGGTGGGTTTCCCCCATGTTTATCTGAGGAAGGCATAAGAATTCTGTTGGCATTCTGGTCACTCGAAAAGCACATTTAGGGGTGCCTGCGTAGCTCCCTCAGTTGAATGTCCAATTCTTGAGATTGGCTCAGGTCATGATCTCGTGGTTGTGAGATCAAGCTTCTCATCAGGCTCTGTGCTGAGTATGGAAATTGCTTAAAATTCTCTGTCCGTCTCTTTGCTCACACTTGGTCACATTCACTCTTTCTCTCAGGAAGGAAGGAAGGAAGGCAGACAGACAGGCAGACAGAAAAGAATAGAATCTGATGCTGAAATGGATACCAATGACCTGGGCCCTCAATCCAATTATATCTAGTTACCCAATTCCTAATTGAATGACTTTGGACAAATTACTCAGTCTCTCTTAGCTCCATTACTCATCTGAGACCTCGGAACATGGTTACCAGATAAAATATAGGACACCTAGACAAGTCTGAATTCCAGCTAAGCAACGAATAACTTTTTAGTATAAATATGTTCTGTGCACTACTGGCAAAGAACATGGAAACGCAGTATCATACCACTGTGCATATGAAATGTAAATTTAACTGGGGGACCTCTATTTTTATTTGCTATTTCTGGCAACCCTACAAAGAAGTAACAATCCATAAGGCATTTAGGTGAGGATTCAGTAAGGCTCTATTTTCTAGAGCCTGTTCTGGTGAGCTTTTCAATTATTTTAAGTCTCCTTTGATACTGACACTAGTCCAATGAACAATGTACAATTATTTTCATTTTCCAGATTGGCCAAAAGACTGAGATCAGGACTTGGTCCACAGTTACACAGCTGTGATGGGAGAGGCAAGACTCAAGATGCAGCTATTTAGCACCAAAGCTGAGAAAAGTAACCTCTGTTTTGCCACACCTTAGCAGGCTCTAAGCCAAGGGTCGGGGATGGTCCATGACCAAGGACCCAGAGGCCGTGAACAAGACTAGGTTTATGGTGGGAACTTACGTACTGGGAGTCCAGCATTGGCAGAATGGACAAAGTACCTGTTGCTAGACTCTATGCACGGCAGTTAGTCTGGCTTACTATCTGTAGCCCTTCCCCTCCTTGCATGCCGGGTCCCAAGGAGATCAGATCTGCCATCTGGATGTTGTTTGTTACCAAGGAGACGCTCTAGGGGCACCTGCGAAGCTCAGTCGGTTAAGCGTCCCCCTCTTGATTTGAGCTTAGGTCATGATCTCATAGTTCAGGCACTGACAGTAAGGAACCTGCTTTGGGATCCAATCTCTCCCTCCCGTCCCTCTCTGCCCCTCCTCCATTCATCCCCCTCCCCATCCGTGTCTGTCTGTCTGTCTGTCTGTCTCCCTCTCTCTCTCTCTCTCTCAAAACTTAAAAAAATAAATAGAAACAAAAAGACACTCTGGTTGGCCACCCTGGAGCCTGACTTTGAATGCTAAACAACACGTTCTTCTACACACTCTGCTTGATGAGAATAGAGACGGAGGACGGGGTCTCTACATTCTCAAGATGGTGATTGACAAGGGCATGAGGGCACCTGGGTGGCTCACTTGGTTTAGTGTCCAACGCTTGATTTAGGCTTGTGATCCCAGGGTCGTGGGAATGAGCCCCAAATTGGGCTCCGCAGTGAGCCTGCTTACGATTTTCTAGCTCTCTCCCTTTGCCCCTCCCCCGCTTTTGTGCTCGTGCTCTCTCGCTCTCACTCTCTTGCTCTCTCTCAAAAAATAAATTAAAAAACAAGGGCATTTGAGGTGTGCCTACACAAATCAGCCTTCTAGCATGTACTATACAACCTCTATGCCCGTTGGTTCTGAAACTTTAGCATTTGTCAGAATGGCCAAGAGAGCCTGTTAAAACCAGATTCCTGGACCCAGACTCCAAGTTTCTAAGTAGCTCTGAGTGGGGCTTGATAATCTACATTTTTCACACGTTCCAGATGTGGCAGATGTTCCTGGCAGGGACTATGCTTCGAGAACCCCCACCGCCTGCTGCAGCGCTCTGTGATGACTACTGTGATTGCCCCTATAAATAAGAGCAACATGCCCCCACTCATGATGAGTCACAAAAGAATTCCAGTGCCCAATTATCACCTACTGTTTTGTTTTGTTTTCTAGTTTATAGGTTTTTTTAAACTATTGCTATTACTTTTATTATTACAATTGTTTTCACACCTTCCAGATCTTTTGTATCTAATAATTTTAGTACTAACCATTTCTTATTAAAGCATAATTGAATGTAACATTATATTTGTTTCGAGCGTACAACATAATGATTTGACATTTGCATATGTTACAAAATGATCACCACAGTAAGTCTAGTTACCATCTGTCACTATATAGATTCATAAAGTTTTTTCTTTTTTTGAGAGAGACAGAGAAGGAGAGAGCATGCACGCACACATGTGTGAGAGCAGGGGAGGGGTAGAGGGAGAGGAAGAGAATCTTGAGCAGGCTCAATACCCAGTACAGAGCCCAACATAGGGCTTAATCTCGTGGCCATGAGATCATGACCTGAACCGAAATCAGGAGTTGGACACTCAACTAACTGAGCCACACAGGTGCCCCTAAAGTTTTTCTTATGATGATACTTTGAAGATCAACTCTTTCAAATATGCAATATAATATTATTGACTATAGTCACCATACTGTACATTACATCCCCATGACTTATTTATTTTATAACTGGATATTTGTACTTCTTGATTCCCAACCCCCCTGCTCATCTGGCAACCACCAATCTGTTCTCTACACCTAGGAGTTTTGTGTTGTTTGTTCATTTGTTTTGTTTTTTGGATTCCACATATAAGTAAAATCATATGGTATTTGTCTTTCTCTGTCTGATTTGTTTCACTTGGCATTAGTCCACCAGGTCCATCCATGTTGTTGCAAATGGCAAGATTGCATTCATTTTTATACCTGAGTAATATTCCATTATGTATATGTGTGTGTGTGTGTGTATATAATACACACACACACACACACACACACCCCACATCTTCTTTATCCATTCATCCATCAGTGGACACTTAGGTTGTTTCCATATCTCAACTACTCTAAATAATGCTGCAATGAACACAGCAGTCCATGCATCTTTACAAACTCATGTTTTCATTTTCTTCAGATAAATACCCACAAGTGGAATTATTGGATCATATGGTAATTCTATCTTTAACTTTTTGAGGAACCTCCATACTGTTTTCCACAGCAGCTGCACCAATTCACATTCCCATAATAGTGCACGAGGGTTCCTTTTTCTCCACATCCTTCCCAACACTTGCTATTTCTTGTTTTTTGTTTTATTTTGTTTTGATACTAGGCGTTCTGAAAAGTGTGAGGTGTTATCTCATTGTGTTCTGATTTGTAATCCCCTCATCATTAGTGAAGGCAAGCATCTTTTCAGGCATCTGTTGGTCACCTGTAGGATTTCTTTGGGAAAATGTCCATTCAAGTCCTCTGCCTGTTTTTAATTAGGTTATTTGTTTTTAAGGGGTTGAATTGTATGAGTTCTTTATATATTTTAGAAATGAGCCCCTTATGAGATATATGATTCATAAACATCTCTTATCCAGTAAGTAGCCTTTAATTTCGTCAACGGTTTCCTTCACTGTACGGAAGCATTTTAGTCTGATGTAGTCCCAGCTGTTTATTTTGGTCTTTGTTGCCCTGGCCATTGGAGTCAGGTCCAAAAACTCAACATGAAGACCAATGTAAAGCCCCCTGTGGCCTATGTTTTCTTCTAGAAGTTTACAGTTTCAGAAGATACATTCAAGTCTTTAATCCATTTCTTTATTTTTATGTTTTTAATCCATTTTGAGTTTGTTATTTTCTGTAGCGTAAGAAAGTGGTCCACTTTTATTCTTTTGCATGTGGTGTCCAGTTATTCCCAACACCATTTCCTGAAGGCACTATCCCTTCCCAATTGTAGATTCTTGCCGCCTTTGGGGTAAGTTAATTGACCATATAAGCTTGGGTCTACCTCTGGGCTCTCTGTTCTGTTCCACTGATCTATATGTCTGCTTTTATGCCAATACCATATTGTTTTAACTAGTATAGTTTTGTAATAGAGTTTGGAATCAGGGAACATGAAGCCTCTAGCTTTGTTCTTTCTAAAGAATGCTTTGGCTATGAAGGATTTTTGTGGTGCTTTGCAAATTGCAGAATTGTTTGTCCAAGCTCTGTGAAAAATGCCATTGGAATTTTGATGAGGATTGCAATGACTCTGTAGATCGATTTGCATCATGTGGACATTTAAACAGTATTAATTCTTCCAATGCTTGAGCACAGAGTATTTTTCCCTTTATTTGTGTCTTCAATTTATTCTTACCAATGTCTTGTAGTTTACAGAATGCAGGTGTTTCACCACCTTGGTAAATTTCTTCATAGCTATTTTATTCTTTTGGATGCAGTTGTAAATGGGATTGTCTTATTAATTTTTTTAGATAGTTTGTTGTTAGTATATAAAAATGTGACAGACTTTTGTATATTGATTTCATATCCCTCACTTTACTGAATTTACTTATTAGTTCTAACCATTTATTGGTTGATCACATTCAAATTCCCATTTACAGCCATTCTGCGGGTTAAAAAAAAAACCACTCTCTAGGATTCCAAGAGGTTCTCCAGTTCTTGTGTAAAATAACTTGCAGTCAAATGAGTCTAACTAATAGAACTGCTTACTAGAATCTTTTCTCTATTCTCGTGTTCTTTTGCTTCTTTGGAAAAGAGGGAAATTTCCATGGATTTCTGTTTGTGATAATGTGATCTAATATGCCGCCATTCAGAGGGTGGTCTGTGGACCAGAAGCACTGGCATCAATGAGAGCTTGTGAGAAATGCAGAATGGCAGGCCCCGCCCCAGACTTACTGAAATGGAATCCACATTTTAACAAGATTGTCAGGTAATGCATACATAAAATTTAAGAAAGCCTCATCTGAATAACTTTTTAAAGCATTTAAAAAATGTTTTATTTATTTTGGAGAACAAGAGATACAGAGCACAAGTGGAGGAGGGGCATAGAGAGAGAGGGAGACACAGAATCTGAAGCAGGCTCCTGGCTCTGAGTTGTCAGCACAGAGCCCAGTGTGGGGCTCGAACTCACAGACCACAAGATCATCCCCTCAGCAAAACTCAGACACTTAACCAACTGAGCCACCCAGGTGCCCCACATCTGAATAATTTTAAAACTCTCCTATGCAAAGCATCTAGAGGAGCTTGATAACAAAATTCCACTTAAATGTATGACCAAGGACATAAAAAGAAAATGCCAAAACTGAAAAGGAACACTAAAAAACTAAAATTCATCAAGGCTAACATGCTGAGTGGGAGCTGAATCTTCAAGGACACCAGGAAACAGAGGATGAGGAGCTGTAACAGGAGGATGTGCATATTCATATGCAAATGAATGGCTGTTCACAGCCATAAAGACATGAACTTTGGCCCGAGGGCAAGGTAGGTTAGAACAGATCCCACGCCAAGCTGGGATTCTCAAAGGGCTCCACTCTCCGCAAGGACTTGGATTAGGAAGAGATCCTCGGAACCATCAAAACCATCAGAACAAGAGGACAAATGTATTGGATGAAGTAACACACAGAACTTTGGGAAATGCATACCGTAACACACAGCCTGGGCAGCAGATTTAAAATCTGAAGAGAAAGCCAGGTAAGAGGAAGACAGATCAGAGGCCGCCTGGGTGGCTCAGTCACTCAAGTGTCTGACTTCAGCTCAGGTCCTGATCTTACAGTTTGTGAGATGAGCCCAGCGTCAGGCTCGGTGCTGACAGCTCAGAGCCTGGAGCCTGCTTCCGACTCTGAGTCTCACTCTCTCTCTCTCTCAATCTCTCTCTCTCTCTCTCTCTCTCTCTCTCTCTCTCTTTGCCTCTTCCCTCCTCAAGCTCTGTCTCTCTCAAAAATAAATAAACATTTTAAAAATTAAAAACAAAAAAAAAAGAGAGGTAGACAAATGGGGGAAATGACAGAGGATGCACCAGAACAGGTGGAAAGACACAAACCATGAACATGAGGTAAAGGGGAATGGAAGAGAGAATGAGGTCAATGTGCACCTCTTAAGAGATTGGGAGGAAAGAACAGAGGAAATGGGAGAGAGGCAATATTGACAAAGATAATGGCTGTGAATTCTTCACAACTGGTAAAAGCTGAAACCTTAGCTTCAGGAACCACAAGTGTCAAGTAGAATTAATACCATTAAGTCTATACATCAACCACATGGAAAAACAAGAAATGAAGGACAAAAAGTGACAAGGCCAGTCACTTTTATTTATAAAGCAACACTAATCATACTGACAACATGCTTCTTCATAGTAGCCACAGAAGAAAATAATTCAATAATATCTTCAAAGTGCTGAGGGACGAGAGTCAACATTCCAAAATATTAAGTGTGGCCAAACCATCATTCAAGAATGGGAGTAATACAAAGACATTTTGGGGGCACCTGGGTGGCTCAGTCAGTTAAGCATTGACTCTTGATTTTGGCTCAGGGCGTGATTTCATGGTTTATGAGA
The DNA here is from genome assembly GCF_006229205.1 of Suricata suricatta. Classification (NCBI taxonomy): domain Eukaryota; kingdom Metazoa; phylum Chordata; class Mammalia; order Carnivora; family Herpestidae; genus Suricata; species Suricata suricatta. The sequence continues at coordinate 11,548,935 of NC_043705.1, forward strand.
TAGAGCCCCACATTGGGCTCTGTGCTAACTGTGCAGAGCCTGCTTGGGATTCTCTCTCTTTGCCCCTGCCCTTCTCCCTCTCATTCTCAAAATAAATAAATAATTTTAAAAAAAAAGACATCTTCAAACAAATGAATGTGAAAGAAACCTCACCATGTTCTTCCTTACTGATAAGATATCTACTTCTCACAGCTTATTAAAAATCAATAATATTCTATTCTCTAAAACTATACCACCACCCCCCAAAAAAGGTGCCTATGATTCTCTCCATCATGCCAAGTGTCACCATCTATGAGAAGCACAAGGCACCAGGAAATGACTTTTCAAGACAGAATGGTGATTCCTGCACTGGGCAGTGTCTCTGATTGAAACTGTCTGTTTGTACCTGAAGACCCCGTCAGATAAAAGGTAAGGGGATGGAGAAATATATAGCATGCAACTGGTAGTCAAAAGAAAGTCGAAGTAGCCATACTTATATCGGACAAACTGGACTTTAAAGTAAAGGCAGTAACAAAAGATGAAGAAGGACATCATATAATAATTACAGGGTCTCTCCTTCAGGAAGAGCTAACAATTAGAAACATCTATGTGCCAAATTCGGCTAATCACAAACAGAAACAATCTCATTGATAATAATGTGCTACAGGCAGGGGATTTTAATACTCCACTTACAGCAATGGATAGATCAACCAGACAGAAAATCACTAAGGAAACAATGGACCTTAAAGACACATTGACACAGATGGTTATATTTAGAACTCTACAACCGGAGGCTAGGGAATTCACTTTCTTCTCAAGTGCACATGGCAAATTTTCCAAGATCACACCCTGGGGCATAAAGCAGCCCTCCATAAATACAAACGAATTCAGATCATAACATGCACACTTTCAGATCACAATGCTAGGACACTTGAAATCAATCACAGGAAGAAGTCTGGAAAACCTCCAAAAACATGGAGGTTAAAAACCACCATACTAAAGGATGATTGGGCCACTCAGGCAATTAGAGAAGAAATGTAAAGATATATGGAAACAAATGAAAATGAAAATACAACAATCCAAACTCTCTGGGATGCAGCAAAGGCGGTCCTAAGAGGAAAGTATATTGCAATCCAGGCCCATTTCAAGAAACTAGAAAAAGCACAAATTCAAAATCTAATAGAGCACCTAAAGGAACTAGAAGGGGAGCAGCAAGAGCACCTCAACCCCAGCAGAAGATGAAAAATAATAAATATCAGGGCAGAAATAAATAATATAGAATCCAAAAATAACAGTTGAAGAGGTCAATAAAACCAAGAGTTGGTTTTTTGAAAAAATAAACAAAATTGATAAACCTCTAGCCAGGCTCCTCAGAAAGAAAAGAGAGAACACCCAAATAGACAAAATCATAAATGAAAATGGATCTGTTACAATCAATCCTACAGAAATACTAGCAATCATCAGGGAATACTATGCAAAATTATATGCCAACAAACTGGACAATCTAGAAAAAAGGGACAAATTCCTAAACACACATGCACAACCAAAATTCAAACAGGAAGAGATAGAAAATATGATCAGACCCATAACCAGTGAAGAAATTGAATCAGTTATCAAAAATCTCCCAACAAATAAGAGTCTGAGGCCAGATGGCTTCCCAGGGGAATTCTACCAGACACTTAAAGCAGAGCTCATACCCATTCTTCTCAACCTATTCCAAAAAATAAAAATAGAAGGAAGACATCCAGACTCATTTTATGAAGCCAACATTGCTTTGATTCCCAAGCCAGACACAGACCTAACAAAAAAAGAGAACTACAGGTCAATATACTTAATGAATACAGATGCAAAAATATTCAACAAGATACTAGCAAATCGAATTCAACAGCATATAAAAAGAATTATCCACCATGATCAAGTAGGATTCATTACTGGTTTCAGTGCTCGTTTAATATTCACAAATCCATCAATGTGATACATCACGTCAACAAAAGAAAAGATAAAAACCATATGATCCTGTCGATAGATGCAGAAAAAGCATTTGACAAAATACAGCATCCTTTCTTAATAAAAACCCTCAAGAAAGTAAGATAGAAGGAACTTACTTATACATCATAAAAGCCATTTATGAAAAGCCCACAGCTAATATCATCCTCAATGGGGAAAAACTGAGAGCTTTCCCCCTGAGATCAGGAACATAACAAGGATGTCCACTCTCACCACTGTTGTTTAACATAGTGCTGGAAGTCCTAGCATCAGCAATCAAAAACAAAAGCAAATAAAAGGCATCAGAATTGGCAAAGATGAAGTCAAACTTTCACTTTTCACAGATGACATGATACTCTACATGAAAACCCGATTGACTCCACCACAAGCTTACTAGAATTGAGCCATGAATTCAGCAAAGTTTCAGGGTACAAAATCAACGTACAGAAATCGGTTGCATTTTTATACACCAATAATGAAGCAACAGAAAGAGAAATTAAGAAACTGATCCCATTCACAATTGCATGAAAAACAATAAAATACCTAGGAATTAACGTAACCAAAGATGTAAAGGACCTGTACAATGAAAACTATAGAAGGCTTATGAAAGAAATTGAAGAAGACACAAAGAAATGGAAAAATATTCCATGCTCATGGATTGGAAGAATAAACATTGTTAAAGGGCCATTATAACCCAAAGCAATCTACACATTCAATGCAATCCCGATCAAAATTATACCAGCATTCTTCTCAAAGCTAGAACAAATTATCCTAAAATGTGTATGGAACCACAAAAGACCCCAAATAGCCAAAGTAACACTGAAGAAGAAAACCAAAACAGGAGGCATCACAATTCCAGACTTTAGCTTCTACTACAAAGTTGTCATCATCAAGACAGTATGGTATTGGCACAAAAACAGACACATAGACCAGTGGACTAGAATAGAGAACCCAGAACTGGACTCACAAATGTATGGCCAATTAATCTTTGACAAAGCAGGAAAGAGTAGCCAATGGAAAACAGACAGCCTCTTTAACAGGTGGTGCTGGGAGAACTGGACAGCAACATGCAGAAGAATAAAATTAGACCACTTTCTTACACCATCCACAAAAATAAACACAAAATGGAGAAAGGACCTGAATGTGAGACAGGAAACCATCAAAACCCTAGAGGAGAAAGCAGGAAACAACCCCCTTGACCTCAATAGCAGCAATTTCCTACTCAACACATCCCCAAAGTGAAGGAATCAAGAGCAAAAATGAACTATTGGGACCTCATCAAGAAAAAACCCTCTGCACTGCAAAGGAAACAATCAAGAAAACTAATAGGCAACTGACAGAATGGGAAAAGATAGTTGCAAATGACATATCAGATAAAGGGCCAGAATCCAAAATCTATAAGGAACTCACCAAACTCCTCACCTGAAAAATAAATAATCCAGTGAAGAAATGGGCAGAAGACATAAACAGACACTTCTCCAAAGAAAACATCCAGATGGCCAACAGACACATGAAACGATGCTCAGCATCACTCATCATCAGGGAAACACAAATCAAAACCACACTGAGACACAACCTCACGCCAGTCAGAGTGGCTAAAATGAACAAATCAAGAGACTATAGATGCTGGCGAGG